>NC_080670.1:113411806-113446306 GCF_030247195.1 Topomyia yanbarensis
CTGGACCGATTTGCCCAAACTTAGTCTCAAATGAAAGGTGCAACCTTCCCATCGGCTGCTATTGAATTTTGGATCGATCGGAATTCTGGTTCCGGAATTACGGGTTTCAGAGTGCGGCCACACAGAAATTTCTCATAAAAACTATAGGAAAAATTAAAAATAGAATTTTAATTTTTTATGCTAAATGTATTCAAGGTGCATAAAACGTCGAGATTTGATGCAAACACGAAAAAAAAATTGACGAAGATTCACTTTTTTGGATTTTGCACATTTTTGCCTTTCTCATATAGAAAGGTTATGCAATCACTCTGAAAAACGTCAACCTAATCCCGGCCCGGAGGGCCGAGTGTCATATCCCATTCGACTCAGTTCGTCGAGATCGGAAAAAGTCTGTATGTGTGTGTGTATGTGTGTATGTATGTGTGTGTATGTGTATGTGTGTGTATGTATGTGCGTATGTGTCAAATAATGTCACTCATTTTTCTCAGAGATGGCTGGACCGATTTGCCCAAACTTAGTCTCAAATGAAAGGTGCAACCTTCCCATCGGCTGCTATTGAATTTTGGATCGATCGGAATTCTGGTTCCGGAATTACGGGTTTCAGAGTGCGGCCACACAGAAATTTCTCATAAAAACTATAGGAAAAATTAAAAATAGAATTTTTATTTTTTATGCTAAATGTATTCAAGGTGCATAAAACGTCGAGATTTGATGCAAACACGAAAAAAATTGACGAAGATTCACTTTTTTGGATTTTGAACATTTTTGCCTTTCTCATATAGAAAGGTTATGCAATCACTCTGAAAAACGTCAACCTAATCCCGGCTAATCCTAATTTTTTTCGACTAGCATAAGGTTTCTGGATTTTAACAGGGGCGTAGTTGATGGTTTACGGAGAGGGGTTACACCCCCCCTCTACTGTTCACTCCCCTCCTTTAAAAATCTCCTTAAATCACTCCTCAGACCACCACCTCATACCCCTCCCTTTCAACCCCGTCATCTTTAAACCACCACTATATTACAAAGCATACCAATTTAAGCTGGGGAGTCGTTCGTTCATGGGACTTTCGCCCTCCTCACATGCCCATCCCCGCATGACAAAATGAGTTAGCAAGCAGATAACATTGATCTAATGCTGATTAGGCGAATGGAGTATGATATTTTTTTGTTTCAAGTGTTTCACCGTCGACACGTAGCTCACCAAGTTCGTGGCTGGCATGCCATTGTGTATAAGTGCAAAGTGTACTAAGAATGTAATGGACATTTCCACAATTATGTTGAACATAAAAAGCCTCCGTGCCATAGTTTCGAGAAATGAGAAAAGCACAATTGCACCGCTAGGTGGATTAAAACAGGTTTTTTTAAGAAAGTAACACTATTTCCATGACTAATTTGTGTTTGAAGGCCCTTTCATTTAAGATCTCACTATTAAAATGAACTGTTAAAAGAACTGTTAAAATATTCGGCTCATCGGTTGCAGAGATATCTTGCGCTCTGCTAACGCTACTGTAAGGAAATGCTTCGGAACAACGGCCGGCATATTCATCCATTTTTGCATGAAAATACGCACATTCTTTAGCAGTGACTTGAGTAAGGCTTGGACTATATACTTGAAAAAATCACAACAACAAAAATCTGCTAGCTTAATTCAATTCCATTGCGAGCTTAAATCCATTGATCCATCATTTACAGGTCAAAATATTTCCTACAGAATTTTATTTGCAGAACCTAAACCTTTTGGAATAAATTAAAAATCTTTTTCCCGGGACTCCCGAATCCCAGGAATGAGAAAAGATAATTTCCCGGGAATCATGGTAGCCAACTTTCCCTGTCAGGTAAATACAATGAATGTATATGTTCTTCCGAAGTAGGACATACAGATGCTGCTCCCGCTGAAAACCCACCCCCATTACAGGTGGACGTCATCGCCGCTCATCTTTCTACCGCTCAACCGTCAGGACATTACTTGCAGGAACACCTTAGTATCTACTATCAGAACGTGAGAGGACTACGCACCAAAATTGACGAGTTGTTCATAGCTGTTTCAGACGCCGAATATGATGTTATTGTTTTAACCGAAACGTGGCTGAATGATCAAATCAATTCACTCCAGTTATTCGGCTCAAAGTACACGGCTTACCGTAACGATCGCGATCCAGACAGTACAGGGAAAAAACGCGGTGGCGGTGTGCTTATCGCAGTGTCCAACCGGCTCTCGTCTAAACAAAAAAATGCTAGAACCGATCTCGAACAACTATGGGTAGATATCCGCGGTCGCGATACTAATATTTGTGTTGGCGTAGTGTATATTCCCCCCGACTCCGCATGTGATAGTGATATTATTCAGAAGCACATAGACTCAGCACTTGACATCGCAACTTCCATTCAACCCAACACGGCTCATCTACTGTTTGGTGATTATAATCAATCTGGACTTCTATGGAAAAGTACCTCTTCCGGCTATGCCTTCCCAGACCCTTCTGAATCAACCTTCTCTAGAGCGAGTATTGCCTTACTGGACGGAATGTCTGTATTGAACATGCTGCAAATGTGTACAGTAAATAACAGACGAAATCGAACCCTGGACCTCCTTTTCGTAAATGAAGAAGCTTCTATTAACTGCACCGTTTCAGAAGCCCTTGAGCCGTTAGTTGCTTGTGACGCACACCATCCTCCTCTTCTAGTAACGCAGATCTGTCCCCAGTTAGTTGCTTATGACGAAATGCTAGATGTCAGGGAGTTCAATTTTTCAAAAACTGATTTCAATAGGCTCCACAACTCACTGCAGGCAATCGATTGGGAGACTTTGCTAAATTCTGCGATCGATGTGGATGTTGCCGTAGAAAAATTTTCACTGGTCCTAAAACAACTTTTCAAATTACATGTTCCCGCACCACGTCCCCGACCAAAACCAGCGTGGTCCAATCGTCAATTACGTAAACTGAAAAGACTGCGAGCAGCTGCACTTCGGCATTACACCAGCCGACGAAACCCCCTCACAAAACGAGAGTTTATTGAAGCCAGCAACAGTTACAAGGCATATAATCGCTTTCTCTATTCAAGACACGTCGCACAAACCCAATCGAACCTGAAACAAAATCCAAAGCAGTTTTGGTCTTTCGTTAACGGGAAACGTAAAGAAAATGGGCTTCCTTCCAGTATGTTCCTTGCAAATGAAACATCAAGTACCCCAAGCGGCATCTGTGACCTATTTGCGCAGCATTTCTCAAGTGTGTTTAAAAAAGTCTCGGCCAACTCCACTCAGATGGAATATAGTCTTCAGGATGTCCCTCATGATGTAATTAGTTTAGGCATTATTCAATTTACTGACGAAGATATTCTAACTGCTATGAGAAAGCTAAAGTCTTCAACATCGGCAGGACCAGATGGTATTCCTTCCATTATAATCAAAAGATGCGCAAGCGCATTATGTACGCCTTTAAGACTAATTTTTAACCAATCGCTGTCGCAATCAACGTTCCCCGTCTGTTGGAAAAAATCAGTTATGTTTCCGGTTTTTAAAAAAGGTGATAAGCAAAATGTTGCGAACTATCGTGGCATAACTTCACTCTGCGCTGGCTCAAAGTTATTTGAAATATTAGTAGGAAATGTGCTGTTTCGCGAGACCAGAGCATATATATCGAAGGACCAACATGGCTTTTTTCCTGGTAGATCGACAACTACTAATCTAGCCCAATTCACTTCGCTCTGTATTAAAAATATTGAACTTGGATCTCAGGTCGATACTGTATACACGGATCTCAAGGCTGCATTCGATCGTGTAGATCACACTCTTCTACTGGCAAAGATGAAGCGGCTGGGCGCTTCGGATTATTTTATAGGGTGGCTTAAATCATATCTCGTAAATCGTTCTCTGTGTGTAAAATTAGGAAATAACGAGTCATACAGTTTCATCAACTTGTCGGGAGTGCCTCAAGGGAGCAATCTAGGACCGTTGCTTTTCTCGTTGTTCTTCAATGACGTTTGTTTTGTTATACCTCCTGGGTGTAGACTTATATATGCCGATGATCTCAAGCTATTTCTTATTGTGCGGTCAATAGAAGATTGCAAGGAACTACAGAAACACTTAGATGCTTTTTGTTGTTGGTGTAATCGCAACTTGCTGGCTCTCAGCGTGTCCAAATGCTCCATAATATCTTTTACACGTAGAAAAAATCCAATACTGTGGAACTACACCATTTCCGGGGAATCGCTAGAGAGAATGACAGTTGTCAGAGACCTCGGTGTACTTCTGGACTCACAACTGACATTCAGAAATCATTACTCTCATGTTACAGCACAGGCAAATAGAAATCTCGGTTTCATTATAAGAATCGCCAAAGAGTTCACTGATCCATATTGTTTGCGGGCACTCTATTTTTCACTTGTGCGATCTGTCTTGGAAGCTTCAGCACCCATTTGGTGTCCTTACACAAGCATTTGGATCAACCGAATAGAAGCAGTGCAGGCAAGATTCCTCCGTTTTGCTCTTAGAACTCTGCCGTGGCGTAACCCAACAGAGCTACCACCGTACATCGATCGCTGTCGTCTGCTCGATATGGAAACCCTAGCTAAAAGGCGGAACACATTTAGAGCAGTATTTGTTGGGAAGATATTAACTGGCCAAATAGATGCTCCAGATATTCTCTCACAAATAAATGTCAATGTGCCCCCGAGAAGTCTCAGATCGCATAACTTTTTAAGACTCGAGTTTCGACGCACCGAGTACGGTCAAAACGAACCCATTAGGGCGATGTGTAATGTTTTTAATAGTGTTTATGGCCATTTTGACTTTTCTGTATCTTGTGATGTTTTCAAAAATAGACTAAGAAGGTTGACGTAGATTTTAAGATTCATTTTTTGTAATATTTGTATTTTTTATTTATGTAATGCTGTGTACTATGTTATTATATTTTATTGTAGTGTGAATCCATTGTAATCAGGTGTGAATATATGAAAAGATAATGGGTTTTTACGCCCATTTGAGGATTGCTTCTGAAGTATATCCTGAAATGGGCTTTTCCCATTCAACTACATTTCATGTAGACCAACATAGGTCAGATGAAAAATAAGAATAAATAAATAAATAAATAAATAAATAAATAAATAAAACCAAAGTTTCGTGAAATTTTAAAAAAAAATTTGGTAAAAAATGGGCATCTTTGATCCAATTTTCGCAACGAACTAAGCTTGGGAGCTGAACAAATAAAAAGATGGCAGGGATTTAGGGGTCCAACTACATAAATGCGAAAAGATTTTTGAAAAAAATTGGAACGGGACTTCATAGTTTAAAACCAAAGTTTCGCGATTTTTCAGGTGAAAATGGACATCTTTGATCGAATTTTCCCAACAAACTGGGCTTGTGAGCAGAACGAAAAAAACGGGAGGTATTTATGGTTTTAACTACATGAATGTGAATAGATTTTTGAAAAAAATTGAACGGGACTTCACAGATTAAAACCAAAGTTTCGTGATTTTTTTTAAATAACATCTTTTAGGTGAAAATAGGCATCTTTGATTGAATTTTCCCAACGAACTGGGTTTGGGAGCAGAACAAATAAAAAGATGGCAGGGCTTCAGGGTTCCAACTAAATCATCGCGAAGGAATTTTTGAAAAAAAATTGGAACGGGACTTCACAGTTTAAAACCAATTTTTTGTATTTTTTTAAAATAACATCTTTTAGGTGAAATTGGGCATCTTTGATCGAATTTTCCCAATGAACTGAGCTTGGGAGCAGAACAAATAAAAAAATGGCAGAGCTTCATGGTTCCAAATAAATCATCATGAAGAAGTTTTTGAAAAAAATTGGAACGACACTTCACAGTTTAAAACCAAAGTTTTGTGAATTTTCTTATAATAACATCTTTTAGTGAAAATGGGCATCTTTGATCAAATTTTCCTAAAGAACGGGGGCGCGGGCTTCAGGGTTCCAACTAAATCATAGTGAAATTTTTTTTGAAAAAAATTGGAACGGGACTTCACAGTTAAAAACCAAAGTTTTGTGACTTATTTTTAAATAACATCTTTTAGGTGAAAATAGGCATGTTCGGTCCAATTTTCCCAACGAACTGAGCTTTAGAGCAGACAAATTAAAAATGGCAGGTATTGATGGTACTAAATACATCAATGTGAAAAGATTTTTGAAAAAATTGGAACAGGATTTCACAGTTTTAAACCAAAGTTTTGTGAAATTTTAAAAATATCATTTTTTAGGTGAAAATGGGCATCTTTGACCCAATTTTCCCAACGAACTAAGCTTGGGAGCAGAACAAATAAAAAGATGGCAAGGATTTAGGGTTCCAAGTACATAAATGCGAAAAGATTTTTGAAAAAAATTGGAACGGGACTTCACAGTTTAAAACCAAAGTTTCGTGAAATTTTAAAAATTACTTTTTGGTAAAAAATGGGTATCTTTGATCCAAATTTCCCAGCGAACTAAGCTTGGGAGCAAAACAAATAAAAAGATGGCAGGGATTTAGGGTTCCAACTACATAAATGCGAAAAGATTTTTGAAAAAAATTGAAACGGGACTTCACAGTTTTAAACCAAAATATTGCGGAAATTTAAAATTTAACATCTTTTAGGTGAAAATAGGCATCTTTGATCCAATTTTCCCAACGAACTAAGCTTGGGAGCAGAACAAGCAAAAAGATGGCAGGGATTTAGGCATCCAACTACATAAATGCGAAAAGATTGTTGAAAAAAATTGGAACGGGACTTCATAGTTTAAAACCAAAATTTCGTGATTTTTTTTTAAATAACATCTTTCAGGTGAAAATGGACATCTTTGATCGAATTTTCGCAACGACCTGGGCTTGAAAGAAAAACAAATAAAAAGATGGCAGGGCGTCTGGTTTCCAACTAAATCATCGCGAAGAAGTTTTTGTTAAATATTGGAACGGGATTTCACAAAGTTTTGTGAAATTTTAAAAATCTCATCTTTTAGGTGAAAATCGGCATTTTTTATCAAATTTTCTCGACGAACTAACCTTGGGAGCAGAACAAATAAAAATATGGCTGGGCTTCTGGGCTCCAACTACATCAATGTGATAAGATTTTTGAAAAAAATTGGAATGGGACTTCACGGTTTAAAACCAAAGCTTTGTGATTTTTTTAAAATACATCTTTTAGGTGAAAATGAGCATCTTTGATCGAATTTTCCCATCGAACTGGGCTTGAAAGCAGAAAAAATAAAAAGATGGCAGGGATTCAGGGTTCTAACTAAGTCATCGTGAAGAAATTTTTGAGAAAAATTGGAACGGGACTTCACAGTTTAAAACCAAAGTTTCGTGAAATTTTAAAAATATCTTTTTGGTATAAAATGGGCATCTTTGATCCAATTTTTGCAACAAACTAAGCTTGAGAGCAGAACAAATAAAAAGATGGCAGGGATTAAGGGTTCCAACTACATAAATGCGAAAAGATTTTTGAAAAAAATTGGAACGGGACTTCACAGCTTAAAACCAAAATTTCGTGATTTTTAAAAAATACCATCTTTTAGGTGAAAATGGACATCTTTTATCGAATTTTACCAACTAACCGGACTTGGGAGCAGAACAAATTAAACTAGTGTAGGGCTTTAGGTTACCAAATAAATCATTGTGAAGAAAATTTTGAAAAAAATTGGAACGGGACTTCATAGTTTAAAATAAAAGTTTCGTGATTTTTTTTAAATAACATCTTTCAGGTGAAAATGGACATCTTTTATCGAATTTTCCCAACGAACTGGGCTTGGGAGAAATACAAATAAAAAGATGGCAGGGCTTCAGGGTTCCAACTAAATTATTGCGAAGAAATTTTTGTTGAATATTGGAACGGGACTTCACAGTTTTGTGAAATTTTAAAAATCTCATCTTTTAGGTGAAAATCGGCATTTTTGATCAAATTTTCTCGATGAACTTACCTTGAGAGCAGAACAAATAAAAAAAATGGCTGGGCTTTAGGGTTCCAACTACATCAATGTGAAAAGATTTTTGAAAAAAATTGGAACGCTTTGATAATTTTCTTAAAAAAACATCTTTTAGGTGAAAATGGGCATCTTTGATTGAATTTACCCAACGAACTGGGATTGAATGCAGAAAAAATAAAAAGATGGCACGGATTCAGTGTTCCAACTAAATCATCTTGAAGAAATTTTTGAAAAAAATTGGAAACGGGACTTCACAGTTTAAAACCAAAATTTTGTGAAATTTTAAAAATATCGTCTTTTTGGTATAAAATGGGCAACTTTTATCCAATTTTCCCAACGAACTAAGCTTGGGAGCAGAACTTATAAAAAGATGGTAGGGATTTAGGGTTCTAACTGCATAAATGCGAAAAGATTTTTGAAAAAAAATGGATCGGGACTTCACAGTTTAAAACCAAAGTTTCGTGATTTTTTTTAAATATAATCTTTTAGGTGAAAATGGACTTGATCTTTCGAATTTTCCCAACGAACCGGACTTTGGAGCAGAACAGATTAAACTATGGCAGGGCTTCGCGGTACCAAATAAATCATCGCGAAGAAAATTTTGAAAAAAATTGGAACGGAACTTCACCGTTTAAAATCAAAGTTTGGTGAAATTTTAAAATATAACATCTTTTTGGTGAAAATAGGCATCTTTGATCCAATTTTCCCAACAAACAGGGCTTAGGAGCAGAACAAAAAAACGGCAGGTATTTATGGTTCCAACTACATGAATGTTAAAAGATTTTTGAAAAAATTGAACGGGACTTCACAGTTTAAAACCAAAGTTTCGTGATTTTTTTTAAATAACATCTTTTTGGTGAAAATAGGCATCTTTGATTGAATTTTCCCAACGAACTGGGTTTGGGAGCAGAACAAATAAAAAAATGGCAGGGCTTCAGGGTTCCATCTAGTTCATCGTGAAGAAATTTTTGAGAAAAATTGGAACGAGGCTTCACCGTTTAAAACCAATTTTTTGTATTTTTTTAAAGTAATATATTTTAGGTGAAATTGGGCATCTTTGATCGAATTTTCCCAATGAACTGAGCTTGGGAGTAGAACAAATACAAAATGGTTTTTGAAAAAAATTGGATCGAGACTTCACAGTTTAAAACCAAAGTTTTGTGAATTTTCTTAAAATAACATCTTCAAGTGAACATTCTCAACCACCAAAGGCATCAGTCACAATACCAGTGTGCTCTCTGCTGCTACCCAAGCCAGCTCAAGCAGTTGCTTTTATCTTGTGTGCTTCGTCTGAAGAACAAAGGGAACCGTTTCTATTATTCTATCAAGATAACTGAGTCTCGACAACAAAATGTGATTCTTCGGGCTAACACGGTGGCCATTGACTTCCGGTCTTTCCGCATAAGACCGAGTATTGGTGAAGTGGTACATTTGCTGTAGGAGAAAATGCAGCTTCGGTTTTCAGACGTAAGTTTCATCCAGTTGGAGCACTTCAGACACGCGGTGCTGATAACGTTCAACAAATTCGCCCAGGCAAAAAGATTCGTTTCGCAAAACAACTTGAAACACGTTCTGGATTGTGACACCGCAAAAATCAAGATCCCTGTGTATATGGATAACCGAAACGTGGAAGTTTAATTACATGATTTGGCACCACGTACTTGCAAAGTGGCCATTAAAAGATTCATGTCGTATTTCGGAGAAGTGGAATCTATTTCGGAGGATACGTGGAGGAACTACTTTCCAGGTATTTCAAATGGTATTTTTGTGGTGAGAATGCGGGTAGACCAACCCATTCCCTCCTACCTTACCCTGCAGTACACAACAGAAGGGGGTGATACCATTATACAGCGAACTCTATGTACATATCAAGGACAAACTAACACGTGCCAGTACTGTGAACAAACGGCACATTACGGAGAACCTTACCCAGAAACCGCTAAGAAAAGCTCATCTACAGAAAGAAATACCAACACTCAGTCTCCAATATCATTCCCTGAGCCACAAACGGTTGCCAAATTTGTGGCTGCTGTTCAAGCAATAATGACAACAGCGAAAGCCGCGTCAAGTACCACAAACTCAACAGCTAATTCCAGCAATGAGGGAGCTACTAGCAATGACGGAGGGTTCACGCTCGTGACCCGAAAGGGAAAGAAGTTAGGAACAACACCTGATCGCGAACATCAAGGCAGTAACCCCGATGATGACCCGGGCATGTGCGCAGACGACAGAGATACAAATGACCCCCATGATATAGTTGACGTGGATGCAAATATTTCTCCGACACGAAAACGGATCTCCGCGCGCTATGGCAAGTCGCGCGTACGGGATCGATGTTAGCATTAATTGTTTATTATTTTTATTGTTTACATCATGTAAATATATAAAAGACCCACGGATCCGTAAAGATAACGCCTTGAGCCGTGCCAAATAAACGAATTAAAAAAAATATCTTCAAGCGAAAATGGGCTTGATCTTTGATCAAATTTTCCTAAAGAACTGAGCTTTAGAGCAGAACAAATAAAAATGGTAGGTATTGATGGACTGGTGGTATCCAACGGGGAAAAACGATCGTACCCTACCTGCAAAGCGAGGAATCACACACAACGGCAGCTGATCACCCCAACACACATTTGATCTATTTAATTTCCCCGCTAGATACCAAGGCCCGGGTTTTTATAATCGTCTGATGTCTAATTTTTAGTTCATTACCCATCGTACTTTGGTGGGTGACAGAGCTAATGAAGACTGTCGATTTCTGGTCCCTTGCCCAGTGAACAGAGGTATGACGGAGCGAACCCGCCCGTTCGAATTAAACTAATAATTCATTTTTTTTTGGTCTTTTGGCTTAAGTGCCAATACCTTATTTAGGACTGGTGGTATCCAACGGGGAAAAACGATCGGAAATGATGAGTGAAGCTAAGCAATCACGTGAAAAAAATTCCCCACCCAGAGGCGAGACTCGAACTCGCAACCTTTGAGCCTCCGGCCCAATGCACTAACCCTTATGCTATCCCTGGGTATGGTGACATCCCAGAAAGAACATATGATTATCCCACTGGCGACGGTGATCGTACCCTGCCTGCAAAGCGAGGAATCACACACAACGGCAGCTGATCACCCCAACACACATTTGATCTATTTAATTTCCCCGCTAGATACCAAGGCCCGGGTTTTTATAATCGTCTGATGTCTAATTTTTAGTTCATTACCCATCGTACTTCTGTGGGTGACAGAGCTAATGAAGACTGTCGATTTCTGGTCCCTTGCCCAGTGAACAGAGGTATGACGGAGCGAACCCGCCCGTTCGAATTAAACTAATAATTCAATGGGAAATGGGTGGGGAATTTTTTTCAAATGATTGCTTAGCTTCACTCACCATTTCCGATCGTTTTTCCCCGTTGGATACCACCAGTCCTAAATAAGGTATTGGCACTTAAGCCAAAAGACCAAAAAAAATTGAATTATTAGTTTAATTCGAACGGGCGGGTTCGCTCCCGTCATACCTCTGTTCACTGGTCAAGGGACCAGAAATCGACAGTCTTCATTAGCTCTGTCACCCACCAAAGTACGATGGGTAATGAACTAAAAATTAGACATCAGACGATTATAAAAACCCGGGCCTTGGAATCTAGCGGGGAAATTAAATAGATCAAATGTGTGTTGGGGTGATCAGCTGCCGTTGTGTGTGATTCCTCGCTTTGCAGGCAGGGTACGATCACCGTCGCCAGTGGGATAATCATATGTTCTTTCTGGGATGTCACCATACCCAGGGATAGCATAAGGGTTAGTGCATTGGGCCGGAGTCTCAAAGGTTGCGAGTTCGAGTCTCGCCTCTGGGTGGGGAATTTTTTTCACATGATTGCTTAGTTTCATTCACCATTTCCGATTGTTTTTCCCCGTTGGATACCACCAGTCCTAAATAAGGTATTGGCACTTAAGCCAAAAGACCAAAAAAATTGAATTATTAGGTATTGATGGTTTCAAATTCATCAATGTGGAAAGATTTTTGAAAAAAAATTGGAGCAGGATTTCACAGTTTAAAACCAAAGTTTTGTGAAATTTTAAAAATATCATCTTTTAGGTGAAAGTGGGCATCTTTGATCCAATTTTCCCAACGAACTAAGCTTGGGAGCAGAATAAATAAAAAGATGGTAAGGATTTAGGGTTCCAACTACATAAGTGCGAAAAGATTTTTGAATAAAATTGGAACGGGACTTTATAGTTTAAAAACAATGTTTCGTGATTTTTTTTAAAAATAACATCTTTCAGGTGAAAATGGACATCTTTGATCGAATTTTCTCAACGAACTGGGCTTGGAAGTAAAACAAATAAAAGGATGGCACGGCTTCAGTGTTCCAACTAAATCATAGCGAAAAAATTTTTGTTAAAAATTGGAACGGGACTTCACAAAGTTTTTGTGAAATTTTGAAAATCTCATCTTTTAGGTGAAAATTGGCATTTTTGAACAAATTTTCTCGACGGACTAACCTTGGGGGCAGAACAAATAAAATAATGGCTGGGCTTTAGGGTTCCAACTGCAGCAATGTGATAAGATTTTTGAAAAAAATGCAACGGGACTTCATGGTTTAAAACCAAAGCTTTGTGAATTTTCTGAAAATAACATCTTTTAGATGAAAATGGGCATCTTTGATCGAATTTTTCCATCGAACTGGGCTTGCAAGCAGAAAAAATAAAAAGATGGCAGAGCTTTACGGTTCCAACTAAATCATCGTGAAGAAATTTTTGAAAAAAATTGGAACGGGACTTCCCAGTTTAAAACCAATGTTTTGTGAATTATTTTTAAATAACATCATTTAGGTGAAAATAGGTATCTTCGATCTAATTTTCCCAACAAACTGGGCTTGGGAGCAGAACGAATAAAAGATGGCAGGGATTTTGGGTTCCAACTACATCAATGTGAAAAGATTTTTGAAAAAAATTGGAACGGGACTGCACAGTTTAAAACCAAAGTTTCGTGATTTTTTTTTAAATTGCATCTTTTAGGTGAAAATGGACATCTTTGATCGAATTTTCCCAATGAACTGGGTTTGGGAGCAGAACAAATAAAAAATGGCAGGGATTTAGGGATCTAACTACATCAATGTGAAAAGATTTTTGAAACAAGTTGGATCGGGACTTCACAGTTTAAAATCAAAGTCCTTTAGGAAAAATGGATATCTTTGATGGAATTTGGCTTGGGAGCAGAGCAAATAAAAAGATGGCAGAACTTTATGGTTCCAACTTAATCCTTGGGAAGAAATTTTTGAAAAAATTGAACGGGACTTCACAGTTTAAAAACAAAGTTTTGTGATTTTTTTAAATAACATCTTTTAGTAGAAAATTGACATTTTGGATGGAATTTTTCCAACGAACTGGGCTTGGGAGCAGAGCAAATAAAAAGATAGCAGAACTTTATGGTTCCAACTTAATCATTGTGAAGATATTTTTAAAAAAATTGGGAACGGTACTTCACAGTAAAATGGACATTTTGGATGGAATTTTTCCATCTGGGCTTGGGAGCAGAGTAAATAAAATGATGGCAGAACTTTATGGTTCCAACTAAACCATTGTGAAGAAATTTTTGAAAAAAATGGGAACGGGACTTCACAGTTTAAAACCAAAATTTTGTGATTTATTTAAAAATAACATCTTTTAGGTTAAAATGGACATCTTCGATCGAATTTTCCCAAAAAACGCCCAGTTTAGGAGCAGAACAAATAAAAATATGGCAGGGCTTTAGGGTTCCAACTAAATCGTTGTCAAGAATTTTTTAATAAAAAAATGGAACGGAACTTCACAGTTTAAAACTACAGTTTGTATTAAACTAAAAGAAAAAAATCTTCGAGATGAAAATGAACCTTTTTGACCCAAAATACTAAATTTGACCATATTGTAGCTAACTCAGAAGAAAATAGTAGTAGCCAAAGTTTCTATGTGATATAATCACTGTAATATTGCTTTAGTAGGAGAGCCCCTGGACTACTTCAAGGTGTAGTATCATTGCGAGGGGTGCGTGCTAAAAAAATTTAAAATAATGCTTTTGCAGGATTGTATGCTACTGGATGTCATATACTGCCTACTTGGGTAGACATTTGAAAACCCAAACCTACCCTAATACAACAACAAGCAACAGTATACATCGTGGTACCTATTACCTGTTGGTACAAAAAAGATGGGTGGGTAATATCTGCGACATAACCGGAGAGATGTAGAACACATAAGGGACCCATACTTCAAATATGTTGATACTCATTGAAATTTTCGGACAAAAAGTGATTTGGGCGAGGAATATTTTAAATTGTTCTTTACAAAAATGGTGGTGGTTTTGAAAAGACGTTTTGTTGGCGTTGTTGTTGGCTTTGGTGGTGGAGATGTGTTGGCTTCGATTATCGGTGTGTATGCAGCAGAAACGAATCGCCGGCATGGTTCGAATTGATTCAAAGGGCCGGTTTACACGTTCAATATTTTTGTCAATATTAGACGGTATTGACTAAAGTATTTTACGTGTAATGGAATAAAGTAGTATTGACAATGTGGATTTCAAATGGGATTGAAATATTGTAACAATATCGTCGTATTGACAAAAATATTGAACGTGTAAGGTCCGCTAAAGGATTCTCGTCCCGCATCCCAAAACACAGTTGTTAGCAAATCGTCCTTATTAGGACGAATATATAATAGAAGAAGAATTCAATTAGAAAATTCCTTTTATTAACTTGTATTAAGTTAGTGATTGTGAATTCTGCACCTTTACCACTGCAGTGAATCATATGCAAATATTCTTCAAAATAATAATCTATCAACCCGATGGTTTTTAGAAAACCTTTAAGAAAATCAGTGAATGTGGCAACCCTGCCACTAAGCGAATGCCACAGCAAAAAGAATGATGATAATATTTTTATTTGTCGTACAAAAGGATGGTCTTCCATCTGCACCAAAAAATTTATAAAAGAGATCGTCTTGTGTTACATTGTGCTTATTTGACGTGAGCTGCGAAAGAAGAATGTTCGTCTGTGTGTATGCAGCAGAAAGGTTCGAACTTTTTCAAAGGATTCTCGTCCCGTATCCCAAAACATAGTTGTTAGCAAACTGTTCTTATTAGTACGAATATATAATAAAAAAAAATCGCGCATGGTGTTAATGCTGCATTTTCAATGTATCTGTGGTCGTGTCTTGTACACAACCCTTTAATTTTTATTGGAACTAAAAAGCGCATTATGTTTGCCGATGAATAAACTCCATTTTTTAGTATTCATAGCAATTTGAATAGGTTTATAAGCCAGAAATATGAGAAATAGCATTAACGGAAAATTTGCACTAATAATTCTTCATCAGATTTTGTTTGCTCTGAAAAGGACTGTTTTAGCAACAGTGGGGACGCACGAATTTACTTTTTGCTGGCGGTGATCTTCAGGGCAGTATTCTTTATAGGCGCGCAGTGATCTTTTTTTTCGCTACATCCTTCTTATCCCGTCGCACAGAGGAGTAATTGGGGTCGAACCTTGGCCAAAATTATTTGCTGCTGCAATTGTTGTTATTATGCCTTAATATGAACTAAAAATAGACAATTGCTAGTTTTTGGAACAATTTGGCATCTACTCACCTACCAGTGCAGAGGCCAATTTTCTATATTCTTTCGAATACTAGTAATTTCTAGGTGATCTTTGTGAATACATTTGTTTTTCCAGTTGCATAAACATTTGATCAGTGCGAAAGGGAGAAGAAAAGGGACGCCTGTGCATATTTTCATAGAGATACATTTTGGCAAACATAATATTTGGCCCTACAGCATTTCGGTGTACCTCAAATTAGTAAAAATATCTATATTTTAAGATCGCTTGTGATTGGTGGATCGGACAAGATCTGAAGAGTTCGAATATTTTTTGTATAGTTGAAATATTGTTTTGTAATACTGCTTCAGCAACTTTGCCGGATCTAGCCGTATAATGTAACTTTTTTATCATTCAAATTTGGAATAAAATGTTTGAAAAAGGTATTTTTTAAAGTTGGTGCAATACACAGCAAGTCTACTTTTTTAGTTAGTTTTAAGCTGAAGTTAAACAAACGGTTGTGTTGAACTACGTTTGTAATAATATTTTCTTATTTAATACAGTCATCATCAGTAGAAAGCGATTTTGCTGAATATATAACGAAAACGATTAAAATATCCCTAAAAATATCACCATGGGCATATATGCAAAAATTCTTTAACAATTTTTGATATACTCCTTATTTTGCCACGTTATACAGTAGGTTCTTGGGTATGTAAAATAATATAATGAAACAAAAAATCGAAAAAAATATTTTGGTTTTTGGCCAAGGATTTGTTCTAGTTACTCCTCTGTGCGTCGGTTTCTTATCCTCGATGGTCACCTTCAACGATCCGGAAGCGCTAGTACTCGTGTCAGTAATTTTTTGATTTTCGGCACCCGCATTAAAATCTTTCCTTCTTGTGAAACGAAGCCAGCCTGGCGATGTCTCACATGTAGTTGGCGGCGGGTGTACTTTTCGATCGTCTGCACTTTCTGCCGTCGCTGCTCCTGTATTGATGTTACCGCTACTGTCGGGAGCAGGTAAACGAATGACGAAAAATTCAAACAAGCCTTGTACCTTATAATCGTTGCATTGTTTAACGCGAAAAAAGGCGTGGCTAACGATGAAATGAATTGTTAGCATGCGCAAGTCGCTCAGTACTGGCCAATGACAGAACAGATAATAATTGATTTCTAAAAAAAATTTCCTTTATTCATGTATTATATACATACTTACAAATCTAATAGAAGATTCCTGGTCGTATTTCTGAATGATTAGTGCGAAAATTGTGTAATTTGGTTGATGATGATGATGATGGTCCCACCTCATACCCCACAAAGGTGTGAGCTGAACGATTTATCTAAAAGATAACTAATATTTTGATCCATAACAAAACTAGTTAACAAAAAGAAACGGACTGGTTCAATTTGCAGACATAGCCTTTCCTTCAAAAGAATGTAACCAGATACATTTCGAATATTCCGCCAACAACCAGGGTCCATCAAGAAAATTTCCATTCCGGGAAGATACTTGATAGAATCGGGAATTGAACCCAATAGCTTCCATTTCCGATAATTCTCTGTAAGACTCCTCCCGCCTGACCAAGACATCGGTACTACCACCTGCTAAGGTGAGCAGTGACGAGCCTAGTGGCAGTGCAGAGTCCGGTCGAGTTATATCATCCACATCAGACCCCTTTATTGAAAGTTTCCTACCATTAACCCAAGGCAATCAAGGGATACTCCTATCCGAGAACATCCTTGATTGATCAGGAATTGAACCCGATATCTAGTAGTTATCAGAAGGAGTCATCAAGCCATACTCAACGAGCTAACTCAGTTATTACCACTATCGCAGCAATAACCGAAATTAACTCTATTGTCGAGCAAAGTCAACACAACTCCATCATCAAATCAGACCCTGATCACAACAAAAGTCTAAAAGCTTCGATTCAACCCGATGAGCTTTTAGTGCTGGTCACCATGTTCGATTTCAAGTTAGTCTCTATCTGCTTAGCGCGCGCGTGGCTCAGACTTTTGTAGACATCTCATTATTTTTTAATAACTTTAATAAACAAGTAACAAAAATCCATCATCATCATAGCGAATATAATAACTTAGTGTGACTAAATGCAAATAATAGAAGAGAAAAAAAAAATACAATCTTCATGGTATTACATAGTTATTCAAATAACTCCAAAATGTAAAAATTCAAAAAATCTGTCTACAAAGCAGATTTTACGTGTGAAATACATAGTGTTTTGAACTCCGCTAATGTTGCTGCACGTTTAATATGCCTAGGCATCGAATTGAAAAAAACTTATTCCTTTGTACAACAAGGATTTCTGTGATCTACTAAATAAAAAGTTTGGTGTTCTTGCATCCGACGCGTTTCTAGTGTTGTACCTATGCACATCACTTCCTCTTTCAATTCGATCACACAAATATCGAGGCAGCATTCCATTAATAATTTTAAAAATGAACACCATTGTTAAGTAATAAATTCTTTGCTTCACAGAGAGCCATTGTAATGCGCTTAGCATGAAACTAGAGGAAGTGTATCTGTTACATTTTAAAATTAATCGCATGATTCTATTTTGCAATCGCTGTAACCTCAATATTTGTGTTTGATTGGCAAGAAACAAAATGGATGGGCAGAAGTCAATATGTGGTGAAACAATAGATTTATATAATAAAATTTTACTACTAATTGTTAAATCATTTTTCAGATGACACAATATACCATACTTTTTAGCAATCTTTTTGATGACATTGTCGATGTGAGACTTAAAGGTTAACTTGTCATCAATGATTATTCCAAGATATTTTAATTCACTAACGCGATCAATAGTCTCACCATTTATTTCAACGTTAACGTCAGGCCTAGTATTAGCCGAAGAGATGATCATATATTTAGTTTTAGCAACATTTAACTTTAATTGTTTAAATTTTAACCAACGAGCAAGGGAATGCAAATCTTCGTTCAAATGCACCACGGATTCATCTATATCCTTAGCTGCAATGAACAGAACAGTGTCGTCAGCAAACAAATTTAAGTCACAAAATCGTAAAACTCGCCTCATGTCATTTATATACATAATAAATAAAATAGGACCTAAGACACTACCTTGCGGCACTCCAAAAGGATTGCCGAGAGGACTAGATACAAACTCGTTGAAACTAGTTTTCTGAGTTCTATCACATAAATAGTTTTCAAACCACTTATGTGCTATCCCTCCGATACCAAATCGCTCTAAAGTTTTCAAAAGTAACGGTCTCGAAATTGTCTCAAAAGCGCGTTTCAGATCCAAAAATAGAGCAAAAATAGTCTCTTTAACCTCGATTTTCTCTTTCCATTTCGCTAACACTAGATTCAAAGCGGTTTCGCAAGAGTGTCCCTCTCGGTATCCCGATTGCTCCGGAATTAGCAAATTATTATTATTCAAATAACTCATCAGCTGGCCCTTAACAACAAGTTCTAAAATTTTCTCTTATGTGTGCAACATGTTAATGGGGCGGTACTCTTCGGCTTTATCCGTCCCAGTAACTTTGGGAATAGGAATCACAAGTGATTCCTTCCAAACTGTCGGCACGTGCCCAGTTTGTAGCGATTCATTTACAAGGTCCAGCAGATCGTGTCCGATGACATGAAAGCAATCCTGTATCACTTTTGCGTTTACATTATCGATACCAGCCGATTTTCCCAAAGAAAAACAAATATCTTTCAATTGTTCAAAAGTGATTGGGTGAAATCCATCAAATCTACAGTTAATATTAATCGGCTGTGTTATTTCCGCAGGTTCACTGACCAGCTCAATACTTTGATTGATCAGTTGCACACTGCTAACGAAATAACTGTTCAATTTTTCAGCTATTATTTGCTCAGATTGTTCTTCTACCCCGTTAAAAGTTATGGACTGCGAGGAACTAGGTTTAGGTTTAATTAAATTCTTTAGGATTTTCCATAACTCTTTGCTGTTGTTTTGATGTTGATCGATCTTCCTTTGAATGTACTCACATTTGGTCTTTTTCAAAGCTCGTGAATAAATATTTCGCGCGTGTGTGTACCCATTCCAAAGACGTTCACTATTAGTTCTGCAAAATTTCTTGTACTTTTTATCCCTTTTACGTTTCAGGCGCAAAAGATCTAAAGAGTACCAGCTGTTCGAGTTATTTAAATTAACATACTTTTGAGAAACTAAACTATTTGTACACTCTTTTAACACATTAGTTAGAACAGCTGCCTTGTTATCCAAATTTCCATTCAATTCCGTAAAATCCAGGCTTCTCGAAACCAGTTGAGACATGGCTTGTTTCGAATATCTTTTCCAGCACTTAATTTTAACTTTATCCTCCTCACGGTTTGGTTCATTCTCCAGTAAAATTGAAATTGTCTCATGATCTGAAATTTTACAATCGGCCTCTACATACGAATAAACCCCATCAAAATTGGAATACACGTGATCTATCAATGTTCTACTGTGTCTGGAAATTCTTGTAAACTCACTAACCGTTTGCTTGAAATTGAAAAACTCAGCCAACTGCTTCAACTGATTCGAATTTTGATCGTTGAGCCAATCAATATTGAAATCGCCCGAAATTACATTAAGTTTGCTTAAATCAACGAAATTCTCCCACCAGTTTTCTAAAATTTCTAAAAATCGTCGATCGCTAGAACTAGGAGAATGGTATACTACTGCAAAGTTTCCCATCTGCATGCCTCTTTCAACTGATATACCCAAGAACCAATTATTATCAACTGCTTCGTTTAACCGAACGTTGAATTTAATCGATTCTTTGGCGTAAATAGCAACTCCACCGGTATGTCTGGAATGAGATAGGCAAAAAGCAACTTTATAACCCGGAATGCTATACTGATCAAATGCATCAGCATCTACAATATGTGTTTCTGATAGAAAAACCAACAATGGACGTTTGTTTTCTACAAGATGTCGCATTGCAACAACGTTTGTAGACAACCCAGCTATATTTAAACATAATATTTCAGACAGCCTCCCGTTTGTTAGTTGCTATTCACTCAACAAAACGTTGCTTTTTTAGATTCTAGCAGTCTCCGATATACGATTAAGTATAATGAAAGCTACAAACTTTCAAAACTCGACCTTCTGTTTCTTTCGAAATATTGAAATGGGGTGCTTATATTGAACCGTTAGTCGTAGTCACAATAATAGTTGATGATGGAAAAGATTTTCAAATTTAATTCATTCGAGTGGTTTGATAGCGATGAAAAGGGCTAATTTGTTTGCCAAAGTAAATGTTCTCCGGATGGGAGAGTTTTGTTCCAATTGGTCCTGATTACTAGCGTGGAATCAGAACATATTGGCTTAAATGGCACGTTGCCCGTATGTAGTCGGGGATTTGTGCCTTACCGTGTGTTTTCATCATTTCCTGAGCGGAAGGAAAGGACAAGGAGGTGTGGGGTAGTAGAATTGGAAGGGTGGGAAAAATAACAGCACAAAAACAAAAATAAACAAGAGGTAAGTTAAACTCACAAGTGGTTCAACTTAAAGGATTCTCGTCCCGTATCACAAAACATAGTTGTTAGCAAACTGTTCTTATTAGTACGAATATATAATGGAAAAAAAATCGCGCATGGTGTTAATGCTGCATTTCAATGTATCTGTGGTCGTGTCTTGTACACAACCCTTTAATTTTTATTGGAACTAAAAAGCGCATTATGTTTGCCGATGAATAAACTCCATCTTTTAGTATTCATAGCAATTTGAATAGGTTTACAAGCCAGAAATTTGAGAAACTAGCTAATACCCATCGCGCGTTGCTGCGACACTCTGCGAAATAGGAGGAAAACACAATTTGTTCTAAAGCGCCATCTGGCGGGCAGATAATCTCCAACTAATAGCACAAAACACGCCCCATACCAAATACCTACTATGTGCAAATTTTTACGGAAATCGGTTAAGCCGTTTGGGAGTCTATAAATCATATACATACAAACATTGACTTTTATATATATTGAAGATAGAAGATAGAAGATAGAAGATAGAAGATAGAAGATAGAAGATAGAAGATAGAAGATAGAAGATAGAAGATAGAAGATAGAAGATAGAAGATAGAAGATAGAAGATAGAAGATAGAAGATAGAAGATAGAAGATAGAAGATAGAAGATAGAAGATAGAAGATAGAAGATAGAAGATAGAAGATAGAAGATAGAAGATAGAAGATAGAAGATAGAAGATAGAAGATAGAAGATAGAAGATAGAAGATAGAAGATAGAAGATAGAAGATAGAAGATAGAAGATAGAAGATAGAAGATAGAAGATAGAAGATAGAAGATAGAAGATAGAAGATAGAAGCTAGAAGCTAGAAGCTAGAAGCTAGAAGCTAGAAGCTAGAAGCTAGAAGCTAGAAGCTAGAAGCTAGAAGCTAGAAGCTAGAAGCTAGAAGCTAGAAGCTAGAAGCTAGAAGCTAGAAGCTAGAAGCTAGAAGCTAGAAGCTAGAAGCTAGAAGCTAGAAGCTAGAAGCTAGAAGCTAGAAGCTAGAAGCTAGAAGCTAGAAGCTAGAAGCTAGAAGCTAGAAGCTAGAAGCTAGAAGCTAGAAGCTAGAAGCTAGAAGCTAGAAGCTAGAAGCTAGAAGCTAGAAGCTAGAAGCTAGAAGCTAGAAGCTAGAAGCTAGAAGCTAGAAGCTAGAAGCTAGAAGCTAGAAGCTAGAAGCTAGAAGCTAGAAGCTAGAAGCTAGAAGCTAGAAGCTAGAAGCTAGAAGCTAGAAGCTAGAAGCTAGAAGCTAGAAGCTAGAAGCTAGAAGCTAGAAGCTAGAAGATAGAAGATAGAAGATAGAAGATAGAAGATAGAAGATAGAAGATAGAAGATAGAAGATAGAAGATAGAAGATAGAAGATAGAAGATAGAAGATAGAAGATAGAAGATAGAAGATAGAAGATAGAAGATAGAAGATAGAAGATAGAAGATAGAAGATAGAAGATAGAAGATAGAAGATAGAAGATAGAAGATAGAAGATAGAAGATAGAAGATAGAAGATAGAAGATAGAAGATAGAAGATAGAAGATAGAAGATAGAAGATAGAAGATAGAAGATAGAAGATAGAAGATAGAAGATAGAAGATAGAAGATAGAAGATAGAAGATAGAAGATAGAAGATAGAAGATAGAAGATAGAAGATAGAAGATAGAAGATAGAAGATAGAAGATAGAAGATAGAAGATAGAAGATAGAAGATAGAAGATAGAAGATAGAAGATAGAAGATAGAAGATAGAAGATAGAAGATAGAAGATAGAAGATAGAAGATAGAAGATAGAAGATAGAAGATAGAAGATAGAAGATAGAAGATAGAAGATAGAAGATAGAAGATAGAAGATAGAAGATAGAAGATAGAAGATAGAAGATAGAAGATAGAAGATAGAAGATAGAAGATAGAAGATAGAAGATAGAAGATAGAAGATAGAAGATAGAAGATAGAAGATAGAAGATAGAAGATAGAAGATAGAAGATAGAAGATAGAAGATAGAAGATAGAAGATAGAAGATAGAAGATAGAAGATAGAAGATAGAAGATAGAAGATAGAAGATAGAAGATAGAAGATAGAAGATAGAAGATAGAAGATAGAAGATAGAAGATAGAAGATAGAAGATAGAAGATAGAAGATAGAAGATAGAAGATAGAAGATAGAAGATAGAAGATAGAAGATAGAAGATAGAAGATAGAAGATAGAAGATAGAAGATAGAAGATAGAAGATAGAAGATAGAAGATAGAAGATAGAAGATAGAAGATAGAAGATAGAAGATAGAAGATAGAAGATAGAAGATAGAAGATAGAAGATAGAAGATAGAAGATAGAAGATAGAAGATAGAAGATAGAAGATAGAAGATAGAAGATAGAAGATAGAAGATAGAAGATAGAAGATAGAAGATAGAAGATAGAAGATAGAAGATAGAAGATAGAAGATAGAAGATAGAAGATAGAAGATAGAAGATAGAAGATAGAAGATAGAAGATAGAAGATAGAAGATAGAAGATAGAAGATAGAAGATAGAAGATAGAAGATAGAAGATAGAAGATAGAAGATAGAAGATAGAAGATAGAAGATAGAAGATAGAAGATAGAAGATAGAAGATAGAAGATAGAAGATAGAAGATAGAAGATAGAAGATAGAAGATAGAAGATAGAAGATAGAAGATAGAAGATAGAAGATAGAAGATAGAAGATAGAAGATAGAAGATAGAAGATAGAAGATAGAAGATAGAAGATAGAAGATAGAAGATAGAAGATAGAAGATAGAAGATAGAAGATAGAAGATAGAAGATAGAAGATAGAAGATAGAAGATAGAAGATAGAAGATAGAAGATAGAAGATAGAAGATAGAAGATAGAAGATAGAAGATAGAAGATAGAAGATAGAAGATAGAAGATAGAAGATAGAAGATAGAAGATAGAAGATAGAAGATAGAAGATAGAAGATAGAAGATAGAAGATAGAAGATAGAAGATAGAAGATAGAAGATAGAAGATAGAAGATAGAAGATAGAAGATAGAAGATAGAAGATAGAAGATAGAAGATAGAAGATAGAAGATAGAAGATAGAAGATAGAAGATAGAAGATAGAAGATAGAAGATAGAAGATAGAAGATAGAAGATAGAAGATAGAAGATAGAAGATAGAAGATAGAAGATAGAAGATAGAAGATAGAAGATAGAAGATAGAAGATAGAAGATAGAAGATAGAAGATAGAAGATAGAAGATAGAAGATAGAAGATAGAAGATAGAAGATAGAAGATAGAAGATAGAAGATAGAAGATAGAAGATAGAAGATAGAAGATAGAAGATAGAAGATAGAAGATAGAAGATAGAAGATAGAAGATAGAAGATAGAAGATAGAAGATAGAAGATAGAAGATAGAAGATAGAAGATAGAAGATAGAAGATAGAAGATAGAAGATAGAAGATAGAAGATAGAAGATAGAAGATAGAAGATAGAAGATAGAAGATAGAAGATAGAAGATAGAAGATAGAAGATAGAAGATAGAAGATAGAAGATAGAAGATAGAAGATAGAAGATAGAAGATAGAAGATAGAAGATAGAAGATAGAAGATAGAAGATAGAAGATAGAAGATAGAAGATAGAAGATAGAAGATAGAAGATAGAAGATAGAAGATAGAAGATAGAAGATAGAAGATAGAAGATAGAAGATAGAAGATAGAAGATAGAAGATAGAAGATAGAAGATAGAAGATAGAAGATAGAAGATAGAAGATAGAAGATAGAAGATAGAAGATAGAAGATAGAAGATAGAAGATAGAAGATAGAAGATAGAAGATAGAAGATAGAAGATAGAAGATAGAAGATAGAAGATAGAAGATAGAAGATAGAAGATAGAAGATAGAAGATAGAAGATAGAAGATAGAAGATAGAAGATAGAAGATAGAAGATAGAAGATAGAAGATAGAAGATAGAAGATAGAAGATAGAAGATAGAAGATAGAAGATAGAAGATAGAAGATAGAAGATAGAAGATAGAAGATAGAAGATAGAAGATAGAAGATAGAAGATAGAAGATAGAAGATAGAAGATAGAAGATAGAAGATAGAAGATAGAAGATAGAAGATAGAAGATAGAAGATAGAAGATAGAAGATAGAAGATAGAAGATAGAAGATAGAAGATAGAAGATAGAAGATAGAAGATAGAAGATAGAAGATAGAAGATAGAAGATAGAAGATAGAAGATAGAAGATAGAAGATAGAAGATAGAAGATAGAAGATAGAAGATAGAAGATAGAAGATAGAAGATAGAAGATAGAAGATAGAAGATAGAAGATAGAAGATAGAAGATAGAAGATAGAAGATAGAAGATAGAAGATAGAAGATAGAAGATAGAAGATAGAAGATAGAAGATAGAAGATAGAAGATAGAAGATAGAAGATAGAAGATAGAAGATAGAAGATAGAAGATAGAAGATAGAAGATAGAAGATAGAAGATAGAAGATAGAAGATAGAAGATAGAAGATAGAAGATAGAAGATAGAAGATAGAAGATAGAAGATAGAAGATAGAAGATAGAAGATAGAAGATAGAAGATAGAAGATAGAAGATAGAAGATAGAAGATAGAAGATAGAAGATAGAAGATAGAAGATAGAAGATAGAAGATAGAAGATAGAAGATAGAAGATAGAAGATAGAAGATAGAAGATAGAAGATAGAAGATAGAAGATAGAAGATAGAAGATAGAAGATAGAAGATAGAAGATAGAAGATAGAAGATAGAAGATAGAAGATAGAAGATAGAAGATAGAAGATAGAAGATAGAAGATAGAAGATAGAAGATAGAAGATAGAAGATAGAAGATAGAAGATAGAAGATAGAAGATAGAAGATAGAAGATAGAAGATAGAAGATAGAAGATAGAAGATAGAAGATAGAAGATAGAAGATAGAAGATAGAAGATAGAAGATAGAAGATAGAAGATAGAAGATAGAAGATAGAAGATAGAAGATAGAAGATAGAAGATAGAAGATAGAAGATAGAAGATAGAAGATAGAAGATAGAAGATAGAAGATAGAAGATAGAAGATAGAAGATAGAAGATAGAAGATAGAAGATAGAAGATAGAAGATAGAAGATAGAAGATAGAAGATAGAAGATAGAAGATAGAAGATAGAAGATAGAAGATAGAAGATAGAAGATAGAAGATAGAAGATAGAAGATAGAAGATAGAAGATAGAAGATAGAAGATAGAAGATAGAAGATAGAAGATAGAAGATAGAAGATAGAAGATAGAAGATAGAAGATAGAAGATAGAAGATAGAAGATAGAAGATAGAAGATAGAAGATAGAAGATAGAAGATAGAAGATAGAAGATAGAAGATAGAAGATAGAAGATAGAAGATAGAAGATAGAAGATAGAAGATAGAAGATAGAAGATAGAAGATAGAAGATAGAAGATAGAAGATAGAAGATAGAAGATAGAAGATAGAAGATAGAAGATAGAAGATAGAAGATAGAAGATAGAAGATAGAAGATAGAAGATAGAAGATAGAAGATAGAAGATAGAAGATAGAAGATAGAAGATAGAAGATAGAAGATAGAAGATAGAAGATAGAAGATAGAAGATAGAAGATAGAAGATAGAAGATAGAAGATAGAAGATAGAAGATAGAAGATAGAAGATAGAAGATAGAAGATAGAAGATAGAAGATAGAAGATAGAAGATAGAAGATAGAAGATAGAAGATAGAAGATAGAAGATAGAAGATAGAAGATAGAAGATAGAAGATAGAAGATAGAAGATAGAAGATAGAAGATAGAAGATAGAAGATAGAAGATAGAAGATAGAAGATAGAAGATAGAAGATAGAAGATAGAAGATAGAAGATAGAAGATAGAAGATAGAAGATAGAAGATAGAAGATAGAAGATAGAAGATAGAAGATAGAAGATAGAAGATAGAAGATAGAAGATAGAAGATAGAAGATAGAAGATAGAAGATAGAAGATAGAAGATAGAAGATAGAAGATAGAAGATAGAAGATAGAAGATAGAAGATAGAAGATAGAAGATAGAAGATAGAAGATAGAAGATAGAAGATAGAAGATAGAAGATAGAAGATAGAAGATAGAAGATAGAAGATAGAAGATAGAAGATAGAAGATAGAAGATAGAAGATAGAAGATAGAAGATAGAAGATAGAAGATAGAAGATAGAAGATAGAAGATAGAAGATAGAAGATAGAAGATAGAAGATAGAAGATAGAAGATAGAAGATAGAAGATAGAAGATAGAAGATAGAAGATAGAAGATAGAAGATAGAAGATAGAAGATAGAAGATAGAAGATAGAAGATAGAAGATAGAAGATAGAAGATAGAAGATAGAAGATAGAAGATAGAAGATAGAAGATAGAAGATAGAAGATAGAAGATAGAAGATAGAAGATAGAAGATAGAAGATAGAAGATAGAAGATAGAAGATAGAAGATAGAAGATAGAAGATAGAAGATAGAAGATAGAAGATAGAAGATAGAAGATAGAAGATAGAAGATAGAAGATAGAAGATAGAAGATAGAAGATAGAAGATAGAAGATAGAAGATAGAAGATAGAAGATAGAAGATAGAAGATAGAAGATAGAAGATAGAAGATAGAAGATAGAAGATAGAAGATAGAAGATAGAAGATAGAAGATAGAAGATAGAAGATAGAAGATAGAAGATAGAAGATAGAAGATAGAAGATAGAAGATAGAAGATAGAAGATAGAAGATAGAAGATAGAAGATAGAAGATAGAAGATAGAAGATAGAAGATAGAAGATAGAAGATAGAAGATAGAAGATAGAAGATAGAAGATAGAAGATAGAAGATAGAAGATAGAAGATAGAAGATAGAAGATAGAAGATAGAAGATAGAAGATAGAAGATAGAAGATAGAAGATAGAAGATAGAAGATAGAAGATAGAAGATAGAAGATAGAAGATAGAAGATAGAAGATAGAAGATAGAAGATAGAAGATAGAAGATAGAAGATAGAAGATAGAAGATAGAAGATAGAAGATAGAAGATAGAAGATAGAAGATAGAAGATAGAAGATAGAAGATAGAAGATAGAAGATAGAAGATAGAAGATAGAAGATAGAAGATAGAAGATAGAAGATAGAAGATAGAAGATAGAAGATAGAAGATAGAAGATAGAAGATAGAAGATAGAAGATAGAAGATAGAAGATAGAAGATAGAAGATAGAAGATAGAAGATAGAAGATAGAAGATAGAAGATAGAAGATAGAAGATAGAAGATAGAAGATAGAAGATAGAAGATAGAAGATAGAAGATAGAAGATAGAAGATAGAAGATAGAAGATAGAAGATAGAAGATAGAAGATAGAAGATAGAAGATAGAAGATAGAAGATAGAAGATAGAAGATAGAAGATAGAAGATAGAAGATAGAAGATAGAAGATAGAAGATAGAAGATAGAAGATAGAAGATAGAAGATAGAAGATAGAAGATAGAAGATAGAAGAAGAAGATAGAAGATAGAAGATAGAAGATAGAAGATAGAAGATAGAAGATAGAAGATAGAAGATAGAAGATAGAAGATAGAAGATAGAAGATAGAAGATAGAAGATAGAAGATAGAAGATAGAAGATAGAAGATAGAAGATAGAAGATAGAAGATAGAAGATAGAAGATAGAAGATAGAAGATAGAAGATAGAAGATAGAAGATAGAAGATAGAAGATAGAAGATAGAAGATAGAAGATAGAAGATAGAAGATAGAAGATAGAAGATAGAAGATAGAAGATAGAAGATAGAAGATAGAAGATAGAAGATAGAAGATAGAAGATAGAAGATAGAAGATAGAAGATAGAAGATAGAAGATAGAAGATAGAAGATAGAAGATAGAAGATAGAAGATAGAAGATAGAAGATAGAAGATAGAAGATAGAAGATAGAAGATAGAAGATAGAAGATAGAAGATAGAAGATAGAAGATAGAAGATAGAAGATAGAAGATAGAAGATAGAAGATAGAAGATAGAAGATAGAAGATAGAAGATAGAAGATAGAAGATAGAAGATAGAAGATAGAAGATAGAAGATAGAAGATAGAAGATAGAAGATAGAAGATAGAAGATAGAAGATAGAAGATAGAAGATAGAAGATAGAAGATAGAAGATAGAAGATAGAAGATAGAAGATAGAAGATAGAAGATAGAAGATAGAAGATAGAAGATAGAAGATAGAAGATAGAAGATAGAAGATAGAAGATAGAAGATAGAAGATAGAAGATAGAAGATAGAAGATAGAAGATAGAAGATAGAAGATAGAAGATAGAAGATAGAAGATAGAAGATAGAAGATAGAAGATAGAAGATAGAAGATAGAAGATAGAAGATAGAAGATAGAAGATAGAAGATAGAAGATAGAAGATAGAAGATAGAAGATAGAAGATAGAAGATAGAAGATAGAAGATAGAAGATAGAAGATAGAAGATAGAAGATAGAAGATAGAAGATAGAAGATAGAAGATAGAAGATAGAAGATAGAAGATAGAAGATAGAAGATAGAAGATAGAAGATAGAAGATAGAAGATAGAAGATAGAAGATAGAAGATAGAAGATAGAAGATAGAAGATAGAAGATAGAAGATAGAAGATAGAAGATAGAAGATAGAAGATAGAAGATAGAAGATAGAAGATAGAAGATAGAAGATAGAAGATAGAAGATAGAAGATAGAAGATAGAAGATAGAAGATAGAAGATAGAAGATAGAAGATAGAAGATAGAAGATAGAAGATAGAAGATAGAAGATAGAAGATAGAAGATAGAAGATAGAAGATAGAAGATAGAAGATAGAAGATAGAAGATAGAAGATAGAAGATAGAAGATAGAAGATAGAAGATAGAAGATAGAAGATAGAAGATAGAAGATAGAAGATAGAAGATAGAAGATAGAAGATAGAAGATAGAAGATAGAAGATAGAAGATAGAAGATAGAAGATAGAAGATAGAAGATAGAAGATAGAAGATAGAAGATAGAAGATAGAAGATAGAAGATAGAAGATAGAAGATAGAAGATAGAAGATAGAAGATAGAAGATAGAAGATAGAAGATAGAAGATAGAAGATAGAAGATAGAAGATAGAAGATAGAAGATAGAAGATAGAAGATAGAAGATAGAAGATAGAAGATAGAAGATAGAAGATAGAAGATAGAAGATAGAAGATAGAAGATAGAAGATAGAAGATAGAAGATAGAAGATAGAAGATAGAAGATAGAAGATAGAAGATAGAAGATAGAAGATAGAAGATAGAAGATAGAAGATAGAAGATAGAAGATAGAAGATAGAAGATAGAAGATAGAAGATAGAAGATAGAAGATAGAAGATAGAAGATAGAAGATAGAAGATAGAAGATAGAAGATAGAAGATAGAAGATAGAAGATAGAAGATAGAAGATAGAAGATAGAAGATAGAAGATAGAAGATAGAAGATAGAAGATAGAAGATAGAAGATAGAAGATAGAAGATAGAAGATAGAAGATAGAAGATAGAAGATAGAAGATAGAAGATAGAAGATAGAAGATAGAAGATAGAAGATAGAAGATAGAAGATAGAAGATAGAAGATAGAAGATAGAAGATAGAAGATAGAAGATAGAAGATAGAAGATAGAAGATAGAAGATAGAAGATAGAAGATAGAAGATAGAAGATAGAAGATAGAAGATAGAAGATAGAAGATAGAAGATAGAAGATAGAAGATAGAAGATAGAAGATAGAAGATAGAAGATAGAAGATAGAAGATAGAAGATAGAAGATAGAAGATAGAAGATAGAAGATAGAAGATAGAAGATAGAAGATAGAAGATAGAAGATAGAAGATAGAAGATAGAAGATAGAAGATAGAAGATAGAAGATAGAAGATAGAAGATAGAAGATAGAAGATAGAAGATAGAAGATAGAAGATAGAAGATAGAAGATAGAAGATAGAAGATAGAAGATAGAAGATAGAAGATAGAAGATAGAAGATAGAAGATAGAAGATAGAAGATAGAAGATAGAAGATAGAAGATAGAAGATAGAAGATAGAAGATAGAAGATAGAAGATAGAAGATAGAAGATAGAAGATAGAAGATAGAAGATAGAAGATAGAAGATAGAAGATAGAAGATAGAAGATAGAAGATAGAAGATAGAAGATAGAAGATAGAAGATAGAAGATAGAAGATAGAAGATAGAAGATAGAAGATAGAAGATAGAAGATAGAAGATAGAAGATAGAAGATAGAAGATAGAAGATAGAAGATAGAAGATAGAAGATAGAAGATAGAAGATAGAAGATAGAAGATAGAAGATAGAAGATAGAAGATAGAAGATAGAAGATAGAAGATAGAAGATAGAAGATAGAAGATAGAAGATAGAAGATAGAAGATAGAAGATAGAAGATAGAAGATAGAAGATAGAAGATAGAAGATAGAAGATAGAAGATAGAAGATAGAAGATAGAAGATAGAAGATAGAAGATAGAAGATAGAAGATAGAAGATAGAAGATAGAAGATAGAAGATAGAAGATAGAAGATAGAAGATAGAAGATAGAAGATAGAAGATAGAAGATAGAAGATAGAAGATAGAAGATAGAAGATAGAAGATAGAAGATAGAAGATAGAAGATAGAAGATAGAAGATAGAAGATAGAAGATAGAAGATAGAAGATAGAAGATAGAAGATAGAAGATAGAAGATAGAAGATAGAAGATAGAAGATAGAAGATAGAAGATAGAAGATAGAAGATAGAAGATAGAAGATAGAAGATAGAAGATAGAAGATAGAAGATAGAAGATAGAAGATAGAAGATAGAAGATAGAAGATAGAAGATAGAAGATAGAAGATAGAAGATAGAAGATAGAAGATAGAAGATAGAAGATAGAAGATAGAAGATAGAAGATAGAAGATAGAAGATAGAAGATAGAAGATAGAAGATAGAAGATAGAAGATAGAAGATAGAAGATAGAAGATAGAAGATAGAAGATAGAAGATAGAAGATAGAAGATAGAAGATAGAAGATAGAAGATAGAAGATAGAAGATAGAAGATAGAAGATAGAAGATAGAAGATAGAAGATAGAAGATAGAAGATAGAAGATAGAAGATAGAAGATAGAAGATAGAAGATAGAAGATAGAAGATAGAAGATAGAAGATAGAAGATAGAAGATAGAAGATAGAAGATAGAAGATAGAAGATAGAAGATAGAAGATAGAAGATAGAAGATAGAAGATAGAAGATAGAAGATAGAAGATAGAAGATAGAAGATAGAAGATAGAAGATAGAAGATAGAAGATAGAAGATAGAAGATAGAAGATAGAAGATAGAAGATAGAAGATAGAAGATAGAAGATAGAAGATAGAAGATAGAAGATAGAAGATAGAAGATAGAAGATAGAAGATAGAAGATAGAAGATAGAAGATAGAAGATAGAAGATAGAAGATAGAAGATAGAAGATAGAAGATAGAAGATAGAAGATAGAAGATAGAAGATAGAAGATAGAAGATAGAAGATAGAAGATAGAAGATAGAAGATAGAAGATAGAAGATAGAAGATAGAAGATAGAAGATAGAAGATAGAAGATAGAAGATAGAAGATAGAAGATAGAAGATAGAAGATAGAAGATAGAAGATAGAAGATAGAAGATAGAAGATAGAAGATAGAAGATAGAAGATAGAAGATAGAAGATAGAAGATAGAAGATAGAAGATAGAAGATAGAAGATAGAAGATAGAAGATAGAAGATAGAAGATAGAAGATAGAAGATAGAAGATAGAAGATAGAAGATAGAAGATAGAAGATAGAAGATAGAAGATAGAAGATAGAAGATAGAAGATAGAAGATAGAAGATAGAAGATAGAAGATAGAAGATAGAAGATAGAAGATAGAAGATAGAAGATAGAAGATAGAAGATAGAAGATAGAAGATAGAAGATAGAAGATAGAAGATAGAAGATAGAAGATAGAAGATAGAAGATAGAAGATAGAAGATAGAAGATAGAAGATAGAAGATAGAAGATAGAAGATAGAAGATAGAAGATAGAAGATAGAAGATAGAAGATAGAAGATAGAAGATAGAAGATAGAAGATAGAAGATAGAAGATAGAAGATAGAAGATAGAAGATAGAAGATAGAAGATAGAAGATAGAAGATAGAAGATAGAAGATAGAAGATAGAAGATAGAAGATAGAAGATAGAAGATAGAAGATAGAAGATAGAAGATAGAAGATAGAAGATAGAAGATAGAAGATAGAAGATAGAAGATAGAAGATAGAAGATAGAAGATAGAAGATAGAAGATAGAAGATAGAAGATAGAAGATAGAAGATAGAAGATAGAAGATAGAAGATAGAAGATAGAAGATAGAAGATAGAAGATAGAAGATAGAAGATAGAAGATAGAAGATAGAAGATAGAAGATAGAAGATAGAAGATAGAAGATAGAAGATAGAAGATAGAAGATAGAAGATAGAAGATAGAAGATAGAAGATAGAAGATAGAAGATAGAAGATAGAAGATAGAAGATAGAAGATAGAAGATAGAAGATAGAAGATAGAAGATAGAAGATAGAAGATAGAAGATAGAAGATAGAAGATAGAAGATAGAAGATAGAAGATAGAAGATAGAAGATAGAAGATAGAAGATAGAAGATAGAAGATAGAAGATAGAAGATAGAAGATAGAAGATAGAAGATAGAAGATAGAAGATAGAAGATAGAAGATAGAAGATAGAAGATAGAAGATAGAAGATAGAAGATAGAAGATAGAAGATAGAAGATAGAAGATAGAAGATAGAAGATAGAAGATAGAAGATAGAAGATAGAAGATAGAAGATAGAAGATAGAAGATAGAAGATAGAAGATAGAAGATAGAAGATAGAAGATAGAAGATAGAAGATAGAAGATAGAAGATAGAAGATAGAAGATAGAAGATAGAAGATAGAAGATAGAAGATAGAAGATAGAAGATAGAAGATAGAAGATAGAAGATAGAAGATAGAAGATAGAAGATAGAAGATAGAAGATAGAAGATAGAAGATAGAAGATAGAAGATAGAAGATAGAAGATAGAAGATAGAAGATAGAAGATAGAAGATAGAAGATAGAAGATAGAAGATAGAAGATAGAAGATAGAAGATAGAAGATAGAAGATAGAAGATAGAAGATAGAAGATAGAAGATAGAAGATAGAAGATAGAAGATAGAAGATAGAAGATAGAAGATAGAAGATAGAAGATAGAAGATAGAAGATAGAAGATAGAAGATAGAAGATAGAAGATAGAAGATAGAAGATAGAAGATAGAAGATAGAAGATAGAAGATAGAAGATAGAAGATAGAAGATAGAAGATAGAAGATAGAAGATAGAAGATAGAAGATAGAAGATAGAAGATAGAAGATAGAAGATAGAAGATAGAAGATAGAAGATAGAAGATAGAAGATAGAAGATAGAAGATAGAAGATAGAAGATAGAAGATAGAAGATAGAAGATAGAAGATAGAAGATAGAAGATAGAAGATAGAAGATAGAAGATAGAAGATAGAAGATAGAAGATAGAAGATAGAAGATAGAAGATAGAAGATAGAAGATAGAAGA
>NC_080670.1:113446806-113510806 GCF_030247195.1 Topomyia yanbarensis
TTTAAACGACTTGGTACGTGGTACTGTCGGATTGATACTGTTCTTTCCCCATTATATCAACAGACTAAATCTACACCTTCTGTAGATATTACTTAGGGAAGGATTGTGTTCTTGTACCTGCTCTTTTCTTAACCCGCGGACTCTTGCATTTGTTGAGCCATTGAGGTTCCACATCGATCCGAAACTTAGAGCCAGTGAGCTCATTGCTTTGTCGCGATCAACGTGTTAGTTCCTGGCAAAGAAGCTAGACACCGAATTCTCATTTGTCCAACGATGGCACGTTCTTATTTCCCCTCATCCGTTGCTTTTGCTAGCACGCTGCTTGACCCGTGTAACTTCGGACTGTCGCTAATACATTGTGTGTGTTTGTGTGAGTATGAGGAGGAAGACATGGCTGAACCGATATGGAAAAACTTTGTTTCAAACGAACGGTATAGCGCTCCCACAAGCTGCTGTTAATTTTTTTACTGAACGGACTTCCGCTTTCGGAGGTACAGATTGAAGAGAGCGATCCCACAGTAAATTTCCATATAAATAGGTACTGTAATGATTATTAAAATGGGTGCAACATTCTTTGTATTTGCGGGTCTAGATCACTAATGACCAATGCCAAGTTCTTAAGTTTATGTAACACCTATTTTTCCGCAAACGCTTACTGATTTTTACAAACTTGGTTTCAAATGTAGGATCAGGAATCAGAATATATTGGCTCAAATGGCACGTTCCCCGTACATAGTCGGGGATTTGTGCCTTGCCGTGTGTTTTCATCATTTCCTGAGCGGAAGGAAAGGACAAGGAGGTGTCGGGAAGTAGAATTGGAAGGGTGGGGAAAATAACAGCACAAAACAAAAATAAACAACAGGTAAGTTAAACTCACAAGTAGTTCAACTTGCCTGCGAATAAGCCTAAAGCTCTTTACCACATTGGATAAGAAACTTTAATATGTCTCTGAGTTTCAGTCGACCAAACATGGTTTCGTCTATATAAGGACGGCTGAAGACTCGAAATCGCAATTACGCTACCGCTGGACAGTTGCATATCAGATGATATGAGGTTCCGTAGTCGGATTCATAAAGATCACATGAAAAAGACTCAGCGCGCTGAATAGTTGCCATGTGATAATTGAGTTTGCAGTGGCCGGTTAAAGCCCTGGTCAGCATGCCGCAGTGGAGCTTCGAAAAATGTAAGAAATTTTTCGAAACCACTGGGCATGGTTGTTCTAGAAACGCCTTTGTTTGGCGACACGTTTGTAGATTTCTCCAATAATTGCGGTGCTCGGACGAAGCCCAGGACCGTATTTTTTCCCTTATCCAACTTGTCGAAATTGGCAGCGCGGGTTCAGGACCAACGAAGTCAATCGCTGAACCTGCCCTGGCCAATTCGTCAACCCATTCATTTCCAGTAATACCGCAATGTCCGGGCACCCAGACAAGGTAGATAGTGTTGACAATGCTTAGTTCTTCGATTTGGGTTCGGCACGCGATCACTAGCTTGGACCGGGATTTGTCTGAGCTAAGGGCCTTGATTGCAGCCTGACTATCGGAGCAGAAGTTTATAACTCTGCCGGACAAACTCAGTTGAAGGGCCGATTGCACCCCGCACATAATCGCAAAGATTTCTGCTTGGAATACAGTACAGTATCTACCTAGTGAGTGAGATTGTTCCAATCTCATTTCACGACAGTAGACACCAGCACGTCCCTCCATCAGAGAACCGTCAGTGTAACAAACCACTTGCGTTTGTTGTTGTCTTTCCATAAAGCCAGACAACCACTCCTCTCGAGAGGGAATATTCACATGGAATGTCCTGTAAGGAAAACTACAAGTGAGTGTAATATCGCTGGGAGCAAGAATATCTTCACCCCATGTAACCATTTGTGACCACAATCGTGTATGACTGGTAGCAAGATCAACATGATTGCTGTTCCAAAGCCCAGTAACCTGCAGTCTGTATGCACATGATAGTGCTTCTTGTTTTAAGTGTATGTGTAATGGTTTGATATTTAGAAGTGCCTCAAGAGCAGCAGTCGGAGTCGTGGTGAAAGCACCAGTCAACGCCATGAGCGCCATTCTTTGCAGATGGTTTAGCTTTGACTGGACTGTCACCACCTCTCCCCTCTGCCACCACACAAGGCATCCGTATGACAGTATTGGACGTACAATTGTCGTGTAAATCCAATAGATGTATTTAGGTTTGAGACCCCAGGTCTTTCCAAAAGTTCGTCTGCACTGCCCGAAGACCATGCACGCTTTCTTGACTCTGAACTCAATGTGAGCAGACCAATTCAGTTTGGAATCCAATATGACTCCAACGTATTTGACTTGATCTGCACACAGTAGCTCAGAATCAAAGAACTGCAAGGGACGAACTCCGGTTGTTATTCGCTTCTTCGTGATAAGAACCATTGAAGTTTTGCTTGGGTTAACTGATAGTTTAACTTGTCGACACCACTGTTCGACAGCTCTTAATGCCTGTTGCATTAAGTCAAAGATTGTTCCGATGCAAAATCCAGTAATTAGTATTTGGTAATCGTCAGCAAACCCGTAGGTTGGAAATCCAAGCTCATTAAGTTTCTTCAACAAGCCGTCAGCTACTAAGTTTCATAACAAAGGTAACAGAACGCTGCCCTGAGGACAACCGCAAATACTCAACTTCCGTATCTCAGCCTGTCGCAGTGACGAGCAAAGTATGCGGTTACTAAGCATTGCGTTTATCCAACCTGAGATACATGCAGGTATCCCATGACCGCGCGTCGCTTCCAGAATAGACTGGAAGGACACATTGTCAAAAGCACCCTCAATATCTAGGAATACACCCAAGCTAGATTGCTTGAGCGAGAAGGCTTTCTCAATGTTGTAAACAACATCGTGAAGCAGAGTGATCGTGGATTTCCCACACTGATATGCATGTTGCATTTTGTGCAGTGGATATTCAACTAAACTAACGTTCCTGATGTGATGATCGATTATCCGTTCCAAAGCTTTCAGAAGAAAAGAACTTAAGCTGATAGGCCCACGAGTCCGAATCACCAGAATGAGATCTGTGAACATTATTCAACTCCGGATCGATACAACCTGGAAAGTGTGTGTCGAAGAGGCAATTAAGAACATCTTTTTCGTCCGTCACATAAACACCATCTCTGGTTTTCAAGGAGTTCATCTGAAAATCATTCGATTTGGAGAGAATTTTATTTAATCTGCTAGCCTCGTTCAGACTAGAGACATTAGTGCATAGGCTTTGCCAGCCAGCCCGTTCTGCAGATCTAAGACATTTCTTATATGCACTACGAGCTGACCTGAAAGCCCTGGAGTCATCACGCTGACGCCGGTTCCAAGCTCTTCTCATAACTTTCTTCATTCTAACTAATGACCCATGCAAGAACTTGGCATTGGTCATTAGTTAGAATTTTATGTAACACATATTTTTCCGCAAACGCTTACTGATTTTTACAAACTTGGTTTCAAATGTAGGATACAATACCAGAAATTTCAAAAATCGAATTTGTATTTTACATGCCAAATGCCAAAAGCGAAATACATATAGGTACCAAGCGTAATAAGAATGTAGCAGACTTATTGAGTTATGGAATCATAGCTTGGATATATGACAAAGGAACGATTGCACCACTTGGTTGATTAAAACAGGTTTTTCAAATTAATTATAGCATATTGACCGGTTATTTCGTCATTCGAGCAATATTTGTTTAGAATCCTCCCTGTCCTTGATACAAACAATTTTACATTGGGAGAGCATTATTTTCGCAGTTGACGGCTTGATTCACAGTATATCTCAGACAGTATCTCAATATCTCTGAAGAGAACGTCAATGCAACAGCAAAGTGTTCCAATCATCATTATACCTGTACTCATCTCAAGTATTGTCCGACAAGGCAGTTTTGGTCTGCGATTTTGCTTTGATCTTGCATGATATTGCAAGATTACAACTTCGAATTTTTCGCAAAATAACGTGTGAGTCCGAAGTAGCTGGACTAAACTAAAACCCAGGGTAGGTTTTCTTTATAACAAATAAGTTTTATATCTAGTAGTTATTTAAAAAAAACCTGTTTTAATCCACCTAGCGGTGCAATTGTGCCTTTCTCATTTCTCTAAACTATGGCACGGAGGCTTTTTATGTTCAACATAATTGTGGAAATGTCCATTACATTCTTAGTACACTTTGCACTTATACACAATGGCATGCCAGCCACGAACTTGAGTTGACGGTGAAACACTTGAAATAAAAAAATATAATACTCCATTAGCCTATTTTGTCAACAGTTTTTTCGGCATTTAATTAGCAAGGGACTGGAAGGTGAAGTATATTTTTCAATATTTAGAGCCATAGTACTCAAGAGAGAGCAAGGTGTTGAAAGGAGAAAGTTTAGAAAAGCGTGGAAGGATCATATATGCAAGCTTAGAGCTCACCGGCGACTTAACCCTTTGTCTGCTACCGTAGTGGTCAAGGTCTTTTGGCATTAGAAATGCGAATCACCTGAGTCTACGGCATGTCCGAACAAGCGTAAAGTAACTTGTTACTTCATGCTGTCGAAACCGACAAAAAGTTAAGTCACGGTAAACTTCCACACTAAGCATTTGCGACGTTGAAACTCATTGAATGAGCCAGTTTTGTTTGTTCCCTCACCAATTGCCTGCCTGAGTGATTTTATTTTATCGACTATTGTGACTGTCTCAGCGTGTGTGACAATATGGTCACATGTGTTGCTGATTTGCACGGTGTCGGCAGCTTTCACCCAACGCTGCAACGATGAATCCCCATCACGGTAAGTTCTATTTTTTACCATTTTTTTTGTTAACCATTTTTGTTAACGACCTATTGAGTTAATTTGTCAACAGTTTTTTCGGCATTTAATTAGCAAGGGACTGGAAGGTGAAGTATATTTTTCAATATTTAGAGCCATAGTACTCAAGAGAGAGCAAGGTGTTGAAAGGAGAAAGTTTAGAAAAGCGTGGAAGGATCATATATGCAAGCTTAGAGCTCACCGGCGACTTAACCCTTTGTCTGCTACCGTAGTGGTCAAGGTCTTTTGGCATTAGAAATGCGAATCACCTGAGTCTACGGCATGTCCGAACAAGCGTAAAGTAACTTGTTACTTCATGCTGTCGGAACCGACAAAAAGTTAAGTCACGGTAAACTTCCACACTAAGCATTTGCGACGTTGAAACTCATTGAATGAGCCAGTTTTGTTTGTTCCCTCACCAATTGCCTGCCTGAGTGATTTTATTTTATCGACTATTGTGACTGTCTCAGCGTGTGTGACAATATGGTCACATGTGTTGCTGATTTGCACGGTGTCGGCAGCTTTCACCCAACGCTGCAACGATGAATCCCCATCACGGTAAGTTCTATTTTTTACCATTTTTTTTTGTTAACCATTTTTGTTAACGACCTATTGAGTTAATTTGTCAACAGTTTTTTCGGCATTTAATTAGCAAGGGACTGGAAGGTGAAGTATATTTTTCAATATTTAGAGCCATAGTACTCAAGAGAGAGCAAGGTGTTGAAAGGAGAAAGTTTAGAAAAGCGTGGAAGGATCATATATGCAAGCTTAGAGCTCACCGGCGACTTAACCCTTTGTCTGCTACCGTAGTGGTCAAGGTCTTTTGGCATTAGAAATGCGAATCACCTGAGTCTACGGCATGTCCGAACAAGCGTAAAGTAACTTGTTACTTCATGCTGTCGGAACCGACAAAAAGTTAAGTCACGGTAAACTTCCACACTAAGCATTTGCGACGTTGAAACTCATTGAATGAGCCAGTTTTGTTTGTTCCCTCACCAATTGCCTGCCTGAGTGATTTTATTTTATCGACTATTGTGACTGTCTCAGCGTGTGTGACAATATGGTCACATGTGTTGCTGATTTGCACGGTGTCGGCAGCTTTCACCCAACGCTGCAACGATGAATCCCCATCACGGTAAGTTCTATTTTTTACCATTTTTTTTGTTAACCATTTTTGTTAACGACCTATTGAGTTAATTTGTCAACAGTTTTTTCGGCATTTAATTAGCAAGGGACTGGAAGGTGAAGTATATTTTTCAATATTTAGAGCCATAGTACTCAAGAGAGAGCAAGGTGTTGAAAGGAGAAAGTTTAGAAAAGCGTGGAAGGATCATATATGCAAGCTTAGAGCTCACCGGCGACTTAACCCTTTGTCTGCTACCGTAGTGGTCAAGGTCTTTTGGCATTAGAAATGCGAATCACCTGAGTCTACGGCATGTCCGAACAAGCGTAAAGTAACTTGTTACTTCATGCTGTCGGAACCGACAAAAAGTTAAGTCACGGTAAACTTCCACACTAAGCATTTGCGACGTTGAAACTCATTGAATGAGCCAGTTTTGTTTGTTCCCTCACCAATTGCCTGCCTGAGTGATTTTATTTTATCGACTATTGTGACTGTCTCAGCGTGTGTGACAATATGGTCACATGTGTTGCTGATTTGCACGGTGTCGGCAGCTTTCACCCAACGCTGCAACGATGAATCCCCATCACGGTAAGTTCTATTTTTTACCATTTTTTTTGTTAACCATTTTTGTTAACGACCTATTGAGTTAATTTGTCAACAGTTTTTTCGGCATTTAATTAGCAAGGGACTGGAAGGTGAAGTATATTTTTCAATATTTAGAGCCATAGTACTCAAGAGAGAGCAAGGTGTTGAAAGGAGAAAGTTTAGAAAAGCGTGGAAGGATCATATATGCAAGCTTAGAGCTCACCGGCGACTTAACCCTTTGTCTGCTACCGTAGTGGTCAAGGTCTTTTGGCATTAGAAATGCGAATCACCTGAGTCTACGGCATGTCCGAACAAGCGTAAAGTAACTTGTTACTTCATGCTGTCGGAACCGACAAAAAGTTAAGTCACGGTAAACTTCCACACTAAGCATTTGCGACGTTGAAACTCATTGAATGAGCCAGTTTTGTTTGTTCCCTCACCAATTGCCTGCCTGAGTGATTTTATTTTATCGACTATTGTGACTGTCTCAGCGTGTGTGACAATATGGTCACATGTGTTGCTGATTTGCACGGTGTCGGCAGCTTTCACCCAACGCTGCAACGATGAATCCCCATCACGGTAAGTTCTATTTTTTACCATTTTTTTTGTTAACCATTTTTGTTAACGACCTATTGAGTTAATTTGTCAACAGTTTTTTCGGCATTTAATTAGCAAGGGACTGGAAGGTGAAGTATATTTTTCAATATTTAGAGCCATAGTACTCAAGAGAGAGCAAGGTGTTGAAAGGAGAAAGTTTAGAAAAGCGTGGAAGGATCATATATGCAAGCTTAGAGCTCACCGGCGACTTAACCCTTTGTCTGCTACCGTAGTGGTCAAGGTCTTTTGGCATTAGAAATGCGAATCACCTGAGTCTACGGCATGTCCGAACAAGCGTAAAGTAACTTGTTACTTCATGCTGTCGGAACCGACAAAAAGTTAAGTCACGGTAAACTTCCACACTAAGCATTTGCGACGTTGAAACTCATTGAATGAGCCAGTTTTGTTTGTTCCCTCACCAATTGCCTGCCTGAGTGATTTTATTTTATCGACTATTGTGACTGTCTCAGCGTGTGTGACAATATGGTCACATGTGTTGCTGATTTGCACGGTGTCGGCAGCTTTCACCCAACGCTGCAACGATGAATCCCCATCACGGTAAGTTCTATTTTTTACCATTTTTTTTGTTAACCATTTTTGTTAACGACCTATTGAGTTAATTTGTCAACAGTTTTTTCGGCATTTAATTAGCAAGGGACTGGAAGGTGAAGTATATTTTTCAATATTTAGAGCCATAGTACTCAAGAGAGAGCAAGGTGTTGAAAGGAGAAAGTTTAGAAAAGCGTGGAAGGATCATATATGCAAGCTTAGAGCTCACCGGCGACTTAACCCTTTGTCTGCTACCGTAGTGGTCAAGGTCTTTTGGCATTAGAAATGCGAATCACCTGAGTCTACGGCATGTCCGAACAAGCGTAAAGTAACTTGTTACTTCATGCTGTCGGAACCGACAAAAAGTTAAGTCACGGTAAACTTCCACACTAAGCATTTGCGACGTTGAAACTCATTGAATGAGCCAGTTTTGTTTGTTCCCTCACCAATTGCCTGCCTGAGTGATTTTATTTTATCGACTATTGTGACTGTCTCAGCGTGTGTGACAATATGGTCACATGTGTTGCTGATTTGCACGGTGTCGGCAGCTTTCACCCAACGCTGCAACGATGAATCCCCATCACGGTAAGTTCTATTTTTTACCATTTTTTTTTGTTAACCATTTTTGTTAACGACCTATTGAGTTAATTTGTCAACAGTTTTTTCGGCATTTAATTAGCAAGGGACTGGAAGGTGAAGTATATTTTTCAATATTTAGAGCCATAGTACTCAAGAGAGAGCAAGGTGTTGAAAGGAGAAAGTTTAGAAAAGCGTGGAAGGATCATATATGCAAGCTTAGAGCTCACCGGCGACTTAACCCTTTGTCTGCTACCGTAGTGGTCAAGGTCTTTTGGCATTAGAAATGCGAATCACCTGAGTCTACGGCATGTCCGAACAAGCGTAAAGTAACTTGTTACTTCATGCTGTCGGAACCGACAAAAAGTTAAGTCACGGTAAACTTCCACACTAAGCATTTGCGACGTTGAAACTCATTGAATGAGCCAGTTTTGTTTGTTCCCTCACCAATTGCCTGCCTGAGTGATTTTATTTTATCGACTATTGTGACTGTCTCAGCGTGTGTGACAATATGGTCACATGTGTTGCTGATTTGCACGGTGTCGGCAGCTTTCACCCAACGCTGCAACGATGAATCCCCATCACGGTAAGTTCTATTTTTTACCATTTTTTTTGTTAACCATTTTTGTTAACGACCTATTGAGTTAATTTGTCAACAGTTTTTTCGGCATTTAATTAGCAAGGGACTGGAAGGTGAAGTATATTTTTCAATATTTAGAGCCATAGTACTCAAGAGAGAGCAAGGTGTTGAAAGGAGAAAGTTTAGAAAAGCGTGGAAGGATCATATATGCAAGCTTAGAGCTCACCGGCGACTTAACCCTTTGTCTGCTACCGTAGTGGTCAAGGTCTTTTGGCATTAGAAATGCGAATCACCTGAGTCTACGGCATGTCCGAACAAGCGTAAAGTAACTTGTTACTTCATGCTGTCGGAACCGACAAAAAGTTAAGTCACGGTAAACTTCCACACTAAGCATTTGCGACGTTGAAACTCATTGAATGAGCCAGTTTTGTTTGTTCCCTCACCAATTGCCTGCCTGAGTGATTTTATTTTATCGACTATTGTGACTGTCTCAGCGTGTGTGACAATATGGTCACATGTGTTGCTGATTTGCACGGTGTCGGCAGCTTTCACCCAACGCTGCAACGATGAATCCCCATCACGGTAAGTTCTATTTTTTACCATTTTTTTTGTTAACCATTTTTGTTAACGACCTATTGAGTTAATTTGTCAACAGTTTTTTCGGCATTTAATTAGCAAGGGACTGGAAGGTGAAGTATATTTTTCAATATTTAGAGCCATAGTACTCAAGAGAGAGCAAGGTGTTGAAAGGAGAAAGTTTAGAAAAGCGTGGAAGGATCATATATGCAAGCTTAGAGCTCACCGGCGACTTAACCCTTTGTCTGCTACCGTAGTGGTCAAGGTCTTTTGGCATTAGAAATGCGAATCACCTGAGTCTACGGCATGTCCGAACAAGCGTAAAGTAACTTGTTACTTCATGCTGTCGGAACCGACAAAAAGTTAAGTCACGGTAAACTTCCACACTAAGCATTTGCGACGTTGAAACTCATTGAATGAGCCAGTTTTGTTTGTTCCCTCACCAATTGCCTGCCTGAGTGATTTTATTTTATCGACTATTGTGACTGTCTCAGCGTGTGTGACAATATGGTCACATGTGTTGCTGATTTGCACGGTGTCGGCAGCTTTCACCCAACGCTGCAACGATGAATCCCCATCACGGTAAGTTCTATTTTTTACCATTTTTTTTGTTAACCATTTTTGTTAACGACCTATTGAGTTAATTTGTCAACAGTTTTTTCGGCATTTAATTAGCAAGGGACTGGAAGGTGAAGTATATTTTTCAATATTTAGAGCCATAGTACTCAAGAGAGAGCAAGGTGTTGAAAGGAGAAAGTTTAGAAAAGCGTGGAAGGATCATATATGCAAGCTTAGAGCTCACCGGCGACTTAACCCTTTGTCTGCTACCGTAGTGGTCAAGGTCTTTTGGCATTAGAAATGCGAATCACCTGAGTCTACGGCATGTCCGAACAAGCGTAAAGTAACTTGTTACTTCATGCTGTCGGAACCGACAAAAAGTTAAGTCACGGTAAACTTCCACACTAAGCATTTGCGACGTTGAAACTCATTGAATGAGCCAGTTTTGTTTGTTCCCTCACCAATTGCCTGCCTGAGTGATTTTATTTTATCGACTATTGTGACTGTCTCAGCGTGTGTGACAATATGGTCACATGTGTTGCTGATTTGCACGGTGTCGGCAGCTTTCACCCAACGCTGCAACGATGAATCCCCATCACGGTAAGTTCTATTTTTTACCATTTTTTTTTGTTAACCATTTTTGTTAACGACCTATTGAGTTAATTTGTCAACAGTTTTTTCGGCATTTAATTAGCAAGGGACTGGAAGGTGAAGTATATTTTTCAATATTTAGAGCCATAGTACTCAAGAGAGAGCAAGGTGTTGAAAGGAGAAAGTTTAGAAAAGCGTGGAAGGATCATATATGCAAGCTTAGAGCTCACCGGCGACTTAACCCTTTGTCTGCTACCGTAGTGGTCAAGGTCTTTTGGCATTAGAAATGCGAATCACCTGAGTCTACGGCATGTCCGAACAAGCGTAAAGTAACTTGTTACTTCATGCTGTCGGAACCGACAAAAAGTTAAGTCACGGTAAACTTCCACACTAAGCATTTGCGACGTTGAAACTCATTGAATGAGCCAGTTTTGTTTGTTCCCTCACCAATTGCCTGCCTGAGTGATTTTATTTTATCGACTATTGTGACTGTCTCAGCGTGTGTGACAATATGGTCACATGTGTTGCTGATTTGCAATCCAAAAAAGTGAATCGTCGTCAATTTTTTTTTCGAGTTTGCATCAAATCTCGACGTTTCATGCACCTTGAACACATTTAACATCAAAAATAAAAATTCTATTTTTAATTTTTCCAATAGTTTATATGAGAAATTTCTGTGTGGCCGCACTCTGAAACCCGTAATTCCGGAACCAGTATTCCGATCGATCCAAAATTCAATAGCAGCCGATGGGAAGGTTGCACCTTTCATTTGAGACTAAGTTTGGGCAAATCGGTCCAGCCATCTCTGAGAAAAATGAGTGACATTATTTGACACATACGCACATACATACACACACACATACACACACACACATACACACACACATACACACACATACATACATACACACACACATACAGAGTTTTTCCGATCTCGACGAACCGAGTCGAATGGGATATGACACTCGGCCCTCCGGGCCGGGATTAGGTTGACGTTTTTCAGAGTGATTACATAACCTTTCTATATGAGAAAGGCAAAAATGTGCCAAAATCCAAAAAAGTGAATCGCCGTCAAATTTTTTTTCGAGTTTGCATCAAATCTCGACGTTTCATGCACCTTGAACACATTTAACATCAAAAATAAAAATTCTATTTTTAATTTTTCCTATAGTTTGTATGAGAAATTTCTGTGTGGCCGCACTCTGAAACCCGTAATTCCGGAACCAGTATTCCGATCGATCCAAAATTCAATAGCAGCCGATGGGAAGGTTGCACCTTTCATTTGAGACTAAGTTTGGGCAAATCGATCCAGCCATCTCTGAGAAAAATGAGTGATATTATTTGACACATACGCACATACATACACACACACACATGCACACACATACACACACACACATGCACACACATACATACATACACACACACATACAGACTTTTTCCGACCTCGACGAACTGAGTCGAATGGGATATGACACTCGGCCCTCCGGGCCGGGATTAGGTTGACGTTTTTCAGAGTGATTGCATAACCTTTCTATATGAGAAAGGCAAAAATGTGCCAAAATCCAAAAAAGTGAATCGTCGTCAAATTTTTTTTCGAGTTTGCATCAAATCTCGACGTTTCATGCACCTTGAACACATTTAACATCAAAAATAAAAATTCTATTTTTAATTTTTCCTATAGTTTATATGAGAAATTTCTGTGTGGCCGCACTCTGAAACCCGTAATTCCGGAACCAGTATTCCGATCGATCCAAAATTCAATAGCAGCCGATGGGAAGGTTGCATCTTTCATTTGAGACTAAGTTTGGGCAAATCGGTCCAGCCATCTCTGAGAAAAATGAGTGACATTATTTGACACATACGCTCATACATACACACACATACACACACACATACACACACATACACACACACATACATACATACACACACACATACAGACTTTTTCCGATCTCGACGAACTGAGTCGAATGGGATATGACACTCGGCCCTCCGGGCCGGGATTAGGTTGACGTTTTTCAGAGTGATTGCATAACCTTTCTATATGAGAAAGGCAAAAATGTAGGACAGCTTATGGTCTATCTTTCTCAAGTGTACCTAAACTTCCTTTACTGCTTCCATCATGGTCTAGGCGACATTGAGATCTACTCTGCATATCCTTGATTTTAATTGTGCTGCTGAAGCAGCTTCCCATAATGCTTCGATTGGTTGAAGTTTTGGTACATTCCGCGGATTATCATCTTTTCGGCCACATTTCACACATTGAGAGTTCAACCAAGCAAAGGTATTAGTTTCAATAGGATGCTTCAGCCGGATGGTAAACGAGGGGTACGCCTGCGTGGCAAAATATATCTGATGCACAATTTGAAAAATGGAATTTCGAATTACGGAAACAAGTTTTCTGACATGCATGGAGAGTGCTAATCATACACAGAAATTGAAACATGCTAAAATGAGCTCAAATGCTGGTTTGTTATAGTTTCACAATCTATAAAAGTAGGCTTTGAGACACACGCATAAATCAAAGAGGGTCAGCTTCCTTCGTATACCGCTATCATGACAAAAAATATGTAATTCGACGCCTTTATCCAAGTCAAAATCAAATGTTGGAAAATACATTTTATGACTTACCAAGTGAGGAAGTCACCAAGGTTCCTGTAGACCCGGCACTACGACACACTTCGACATCTGATGAAAGGTCTAACTAATCAAATAAGACTCATTTATCGCAAAAAAATAATGTGTTTCCAAGTGCTGAGGTTTTATGATATAATGAATATTTGTGGTCGTTTGGCATTAACTCGTTAGTCAATTGATGAGTAATACTATTAGAGCTGTCCCAAATGTTATTATGAGAATTTGTAGGACTGCCCGTTATGAGTACAAAACAATTTCTACCACAATATGACACAACCTTTTTAAAATCATCAAAACGCGATGTAATATGTAGCAAATTTACCGAACAATAGACGTATTTCTTGTCTATGCTGTCAACAACCAGATTGACAGCAAAAATATCGTAAGTTGTTATCTCAAATATAAGACCTGTGCACTATATGCAAAAATGAATGCACTAGGTATTTCACAAGGAGTGGTCATGAAATTTTTTTAAATGCAATGAAAACGGGGTTTGCTAAGTTTTCAACATAATAGCATCCTTCATGAAAATCCAGTCCACAACAACTAGAAGCTATCGAAAACGTTGGATAATGCTCTCCTATTTGTGTTAATTAGGGGCATGGCTAATTGTTGTTTTAATTGCCGCAAGGTTCTACTGTATCGATTTCGTTGGCTATTTTCGGCAAACGAAAGCATGGCCATGGACATGATCGAAAAGAAATGTGAAGAAACCTTTGCCTTCTGCTAAGTAGGAGTTGGGCGTTGTACCCAAGTCTACCGCATAATCATTGATAGAACATAACTCATCATCATGCTTTACCGCCGACGCCGGCGTTTTAATATGATTATAACGCCAAACTCCTACTTAGCAAAAGGCATTCTGCACATTTCCTTTCGATCATGTCCATATGAGCCTGCTTAGTCCTAGTTTTCCGTTCTGATCAACTCTAGAATACCTATCCGTCTTTCAATTTCATTGGTTTCGTTTCTCTTAGTCTCAAATTTTCCGAAAATAACCAACAAAATCATACAATCATCCATTATGTTAGAGCTTCGGTTGACACAGCGATGGAAAGGTCAATTATGCTCCGTTTACTGACTTATTTTAGTCTTTCCAGCCTTTTGGTTTTCAGCTAGAGGTTATCTTGGGACCCCTATTTCTGCTGCCTTCCACGACGTGAGAGCAGGACTCCAGCGAAACGGCATCCAGGCTGATTTAGTCCAGAGAGAGATAATAGACTGTTATCTACCTCCTAATGGACCACAACCGAGAAAGTTTGTACTACTTGAATGGTATATGACACTAGATCCCAACTAACTTTTCCCAACTAAGTTTCCCAACTAACTTTTCAAATGTTTTTGGACAAAAAACTAACAACAAGTAATTTCGACATTTCTTTCGAAAGTTCAATTTAATTGAATGCTTGTTAAAATCCCCAAAACAACATGTACGTTATTGTAAATGCCTTAGTCTGGCGGTTCAATGGCTAAAGACTTAGATGACCTTAGAAGTCACTCGGTGTATGCTCGAGCCCCAGCCAGAAGGAACTCTTAGTGATAAGTAGGATCGCAATACTAACCCTGCAATCGCACTGTAAAATTATGTTAGTACCAAGGTATTGTTTTGATAGTGAATTATTGAAACTCAACGATAAAGTTGTAACGGACTGTTCATGACACACAACTTGTTCTATGTAGTATGAAAATATTTAGATCAAAATACTATTCTACCGTATAACTAATCTTACTAATTTCAAAGATCATTCTTGGTCGGTGTCCATACTTACTGGTCGGTGTCCAACTGGACATACTGGCTCATAGTACCAGTGCATTACTTGCGGTATAAATCAGTTTCATTAACATTTTGTCTGTATAATATGATAATAAGATGGTAATAATATATACCCTGATCAGGAGGTAAGAAATAGGAAAATCACTGGTTCCAATAGCTAGTCTGTTCTGTCGAGTCTCGACCTAGATAGACGCTTTGTGTTAGTAGAAGTAGTTCTTCAGCTCTAAACGTTGGGATTTCACTTAGATATCCGTTGAAATAACTGTTCAAGTTACGTACCGAAATTTGGCATAGATTTTTTTTACGATTTTGAATATAGTATTTCTCATAGTTCAAAAAACCAAACCTCATATTCGTGGATGCAATACTTTTTGGTCTATCAACTATTACTTGAAAGGAATCGTTATCTTAAAAAACGTGATATTTTGAAAACCGTGCAAAAATTTGGGCAAAAAATACCCATGAAAAACAGGCAACACGCTATAGGATTTTAGGAAAAATCCGCCCATGTGCCAGAGGTTAATAATCATTAGATTGATTTGAGCAAACTGATTGCTAGCATATATTCATAGCATAAAGTCATAAAGCTCAAAAGAAATATAGTACGTAGTTTTCGAAACGAAATCATTCTTTTATCATGATTTATTATAAGGGTGCAATATTTTAGCGCTTCTTGTAGCTAGTATGAGTAATTTAATAATTTTTTTTATAAATTTATAGTATCAATTGGAAAGAAATCGGCAATCGAAGCTTTTTAGTAGATTTCTCCACAAACGAAGCTTTATCTGTGAGTTCTAAAATACAAACAGGACAACTATCAATGATGTAACGCAAAATTTTCATTTCATTTACCCCCTCCCTCTTCTCAGAGTTATTGGTTATTTCCTTGGTAAATAAGTCACGAATAAGATGTCCAATATTTTTTTCTTCGGTAGAAATACATTTGGTATGTCTCAGGTTACTTTTTTCCACCAAATTTCACAAAATGTTGAAATTTTACATTGTCCCTCCTTCAATACAAGTGTTACATGATTTATAAATAGCCCCTACACCAAGCTTTCGGGTAGTACTAATTTAGCACAAACCCTGTGCTTTTCTACTGCGCAGAACAAGCGACGATATAATGCGTGCGACGGGAAAATTGAAAAACGCTGTTATGAAGTTTTCCAAATCAAGTTTTATTCGCTACCATTAGTTTCCTCGGATTCTTACGAATCCATTGGTATACTATACTTGGGTAGTTTTATGGGAAAAGCGAGAGAAAAAGCGGGTTGAAGAAATCATTCATTTCATTCGCGTGCACGCATACATTCATACGAGTATCCTATATGCGTATTATATTGATATCCTCAATTCTGCAGATAAGAAGAAAAAGAAGCCCGACGGGGGCCTTAAACGGTAGTAATTAGTAGAAGGCAAAAATTGAGGATTGGCGCCATTTTGAAATCTAAGATGGCGGCTTCCGGTTACCACGAAACACTGAAAACCACCATCAATATGAGGGTCATTTGAAAGGTAGTAATTAGCAGAAAGTGAAAATTAATCATTGGCGCCATTTTCAAATCCAAGATGGCGGCTTCCCGTTACCACAAAACATCTAAAACCACCATCAATATGGCTATCATTTAAACGGTAGTAATTAGTTGAAGACGAAAATTGATGATTGGCGCCATTTTGAAATCCAAGATGGCGGCTTCCGGCTACCACAAAACACTGAAAACCACAACCAATATGTCTATCATTTAAACGGTAGTAATTAGTAGAAGGCGAAAATTGATGATTGGCGCCATTTTGAAATCCAAGATGGCGGCTTCCTGTTACCATAAAATACTAAAAACCACCATCAATATGGGTGTCGTTTGAAAGGTAGTAATTAGTAGAAAGCAAAAATTGATGATTGGCTCCATTTTGAAATCCAAGATGGCGGCTTCCGGTTACCACAAAACACAAAATCACCATCAATATGGTTGTCATTTGAAAGGTAGTAATTAGTAGAAGATAAAAATCGATGATTGGTGCCATTTTGAAATCCAAGATGGCGGTTTCCGGTTACCACAAAACACTAAAAATCACCATCAATATAGGTGTCATTTGAAAGGTAGTAATTAGTAGAAGATAAAAATCGATGATTGGTGCCATTATGAAATCCACAAAACACTGAAAACTACCATCAATATGAGGGTCATTTGAAAGGTAGTAATTAGTAGAAAGTGAAAATTGATGAACGCCATTTTGAAATCCAAGATGGTGGCTTCCGGTTACCACAAAACATTTAAAACCACCGTCAATATGGCTATCATTTAAACGGTAGTAATTAGTAGAAGACGAAAATTGATGATTGGCGCCATTTTGAAATCCAAGATGGCGGTTTCCGGTTACCACAAAACACTAACAACCGCCATCAATATGGGTGTCATTTGAAAGGTAGTAATTAGAAGATAACAATCGATGATTGGTGCCATTTTGAAATCTAAGATGGCGGCTTCCGGTTACCACAAAACACTGAAAATTACCATCAATATGAGGGTCGTTTGAAAGGTAGTAATTATTAGAAGGCGAAAATTGATGATTGGCGCCATTTTGAAATCCAAGATGGCGGCTTCCTGTTACCTAAAACACTGAAAACCACCATCAATATGGGTGTCGTTTAAAGGTAGTAATTAGTAGAAGGCAAAAATTGATGATTGGCGCCATTTTGAAATCCAAGATGGCGGTTTCCGGATACCACAAAACACTAAAAATCACCTTCAATATGGTTGTCATTTGAAAGGTAGTAATTAGTAGAAGATAAAAATCGATGATTGGTTCCATTTTGTAATCCAAGATGGCGGCTTCCGGTTACCACAAAACACTGAAAACCACCATAAATATGAGGGTCATTTGAAAGGTAGTAATTAGTAGAAAGTAAAAATTGGCGCCATTTTGAAATTGAAGATGGCGGCTTCCGGCTACCACAAAACACTTAAAACCACCATCAATGTGGGTGGTAATCCCTCAGGTTTAAGAACAATTATTCACTAGTGATCTATCCACCATACGCTTGCTCATGTCATTGGCGCCATAATTGCAAATGTGGCCATAGTCCCAACTACAAATATATTTCAAATGAATTAATCACCAACAAAAAAACAAAAAAAATGAATTCACAATTAAAATACTTGTCTCTTAGACAGCCAGAATTCTTTATTATATTCCAGCCGTTATGACTAAAGTCAAATGGAATTGTAGTGGCTCGGAACTCGGGTAAGCTACAGTCTTGTTCAAATGTTCCGTATTGCTCGATGTATCTGAAGTCGATAACCGAGATGACGTTGTTTCACCGATGTTGGCTATTGGAAGCCTCAGTTTGACATGGCTGAATAGTTTCCTGCAAAAAATATTATTATATATACGTTATACCACGACCGATCATCTTAACCATACCTGAAGTCACCACGCAGATGGTGGTCAGCTAAACGCAACCAAGGCCACGGAAACGGAATCGAACGACAGCAAGGAGTGCAGAGGCAGCAGAAATAATCTCTAAAAAGTGGTAGAAATTAAATTAGTCTTATGGCGCTTTCGTTTTTTCTTGGTGCTACACCGGTGTAGTGCAAAAAAGAGATAGACTGATTACACTTGAATGAGTGTAGCACCGACTACACTGGTGTAGTGCAGAGTCTAAACGAAAACGACATTAGTTTATCCTCCAGTGTGTCCACAAGTAATAGTGAATAAATGTCGTTTACACGCCCACGATTACAACTTATATTACATGCAAAACTGTTCTTATTTACTTACCAAATATTTTGAGGAGAAACATTTCTTCAACTATTTAGCTAAAAGCAACAAACTGTAGAGGGAAAATACACATCTCTGATCTCTTAGAAAAGGGTGGTGGAGCAAATGCAGCAGCTGGTCGCTGTTTTCTGTTCGTTGGCAACAAACAGTGCAACTCGATCATCATCTACAAAATGAAACGTGTCAGATTTTTAATTTTTAGTTTCAGCGCACCTGGGTTCGAGTTCCGACCCCGCACATAGGGTTAGAAATTTTTCATAAGAGATTTTTCTAACCCGAAGAGGCGAATGACCTTAAGGTTAAAACTTCTATAATCGAAATAAAAAAAAATTAGTTTGTGTAATTTTGCAACATTTACCCTTTTGATAGATTTAATAGGTGTTTGAAACAAGACGACCTAAAATGCACGGAATAAATTCTTCGATGCCGCACGCCATATTCTTTAGATTCGGAGTCACAGAACCGAATCAATTTTTCAACCCTGGGGGTATTGATGACGATGCTTTAAATATACGATTCGATTAATAGAATTAAATTACAGGCCTAGATTAAAAATAATAAATATCCTTACATATCCAACTGCTCCGGAAAACGATGCGAGGATACCATAATTTGTTTATATTTCTTTAACCGTATCCAGGCCTGCGTTGACGATTTTCGTTTTCTCAGTTTTCTCAGAACACTCAAAAGAAATATCAAACTAGGATGTCATCAAGCGGTAAGTGCGGTCACATCTTATGGGACATGAGCCACTCATTATAAAAGTGTAAAATGTGCCACTATTTGCTATAACTTTTTCGTACGATTTGTTTTGCCTTTCTCAATAGAAAACTGCTCTGAAAACCGTCTTTTAAACGGAGACCCGGAGGCCCGATGTAGCAAAAAATGAGCTTTCAGAGACAGAGAATGTCTAATAATCCCAAAACATATATTCAATAGTAAGGGCTAACAAGGGGAGGTGAGAATGTTAATCGTGTGCACGCTTACCTGAGGATGCTGACGTCGTTAACTTGTTCCCGTAACTTGCTGAATCCAGACAAGGGTACTACAATCGCTGCTGAATCTGAAGGTCATCTTCCGACCGGCACCTCACGAGTCTGGAGGGTTCCTCTACCACTTGTGTGGTCCTGGCGACACGGATAATCACTTTGCGGCGCTAGTGAGATGGCGTTTTCCTGGCGGCGGCAGCGGTGGCAACCGTAGTGGCAGCAGCGTGAACTACACAATGTTTCCTACACCCTACTCTCACTCGCCACAATCAAGAACAGGTTATCCTGAGCCAGAAGGCACTTTTTTTTCGCTAGACACTTTCCTTTGCTGCTGGTGCTTTTATTCCTTTTCCTCCTTTTTTTGCATGCCAGCACTGCCACAAATGGGGCCAAAACCTTCGAGCGGCTCACGGAAAACTGACACAAAGCCGAATGTGGACAATACTAGCAGCACCGAACAGATGGAGGTTGGAGAAAATCGTCCCGACCAGATGGCGGATTAGGTCCCCCTTCTCTCACGTGGGCCGAAAGCTCTCTGCACTCACCAACGCGCGACGTACGGGAAATTTATTTCTTCTCGCCTGACTCTGCGACCGATGATGGGAAAAGTGCCTTTTGAGCAGCTTTTAAATGACGTTTAAAGATTTAGGCGTTCCGGTTCCACAGTCCTCGCCCTCGTGGGCTCTTCCTTTTTTCTGTCTCCAGCGGGAAGAATCACCACCGACCGTACTCGGTCAACTCTTTTCTCCAACTAAACTTTTTTCGGCGGGAGTCGCCGATCGCCACCGACCGTACTCGGTCAACCTCTTTTGTCCGACTACCCATTTTTATTTTGGCACCCGTTCTTCCGGGGATTTGTTTTCAAGCAAATTGTGCAGCGATCTTTTGTTTTCAAGCGGGCTGTCAAATGCCCACCTCTTGCAGTACACACTAATCTCTTATTCCTCCCTTTTGACATTTAAATTACACATTTTACTGTAACACAACATTGCCGTTACAGAAAAATTTCTCATGAATCGGCAATGGCTCGATTCATGAGAAATTTATGAGCCATACTCCTTTAAGGAGTCTCCCGGAGACTAATTAAATCGCTAATCGAACGCGATGCTCGATGTATCGACATTCTTCTACATGCTCCAGCTAGCTAAGGAACAAACTAATCTCAAAAAACAAATCACAAAACTACATAATACCGCCAGCGAATCCTGGCTAAACATTGCGAATCCGCCAACTAAAGTTTGGCTATAAGTCTCCGGGTAAGTCCTTGTCTCAAACTCGAAACCATCGTTGGCAACGGCAAAACATTCAATAAACTCTTAACCATTTATTAGGGCTAAATAGGTTAGAATTAACACTTAAGACTAATACTGAAACTAAGGACTTATAATGTGGTAGATTATTTGGTTTGTTAAGACTGACAGCTGCGTAGGAAAGGAGGTATTTAGTCTCCCAAATCGATATGAGTCCGGTGCTAGGGTTTTACCGCGCCCAGAATCGCGTTTCTTTTGGTTGATTTCATATCGACCCCCACTACAACTGTCTGATGGATCCGATTAACGGATCGCGACTGTGCTGGATCTAACAGGCTGTCGACACCAATCCAGGATTAATTATCTTCCGTTTCATGTCTTCGTTCTGTTTTTGTAGCTGGTGTTGCTCATAGCTTACTTACTTATCCGATTCTATGTTCCGTCCGCGTCTGGATTCTTACTGTATCAGTTTCTCTCGCTCTGACAAACGGCTGGCCTGCGGAGGCTTGCGTATCGTGGACTCTCGTGCTTCGATTTCTCCCGTATCGAGAACGGCAAACGTTGGAACGTTGTGTACGCAGCTGGAGTTGGCAGGTTGTGAGGAGGGTTGGGTGCTTGGCTTAGTCCTACTTGAATCCCCCGCTCTGAGCGGTGTATGTCCGTTGGTGATTCCGCTTCACCACGGTCTGCTGTGCTCAATTGTTGTCCTGGTTTGCTCTGCTCCATCCACTGCATGGTTTTGCTTGCTCCGAATACGGCTCGTGCGCTTGCGCCAGTGACTGAGGTCTATCTTGGTTTGATGTATCACCATGAAGCAGCTTACCTATGAGATTGACTTTTGCTATGTCTGCGGAGTCCAGAGGGGTCCGCCTTCGTCGACCTGCACCTCTGTGCAACGGCTCAAGGTTTTCCCGAGACTCGCTCCGAACGTGCCGTCTCTAGTTTGCGGTTGCCTGCTTTCCTTCCTGTTGCGCTCGCGTGCTCGCTGGTCGATTTCTCTCGTTCCGAAATGGCGCGCCTGTTTTAGGCTTCTGCTTTCTTGACATGCGTTTTCTCTCGAATCGCTAACGGCGTGCCCGCTGAAGGCTTCTGCTTCTGACGTGCGTTTTCCCCCAATTCGCTAACGGCTTGCCTGCTGAAGGCTTCTGCTTCCGACGTGTGTTTTCTCCCGATTCGCGAACGGCTTGCCTGCTGAAGGCTTTTGCTTCTCGACGTGCGTTTTCTCCTGATTCGCTAACGGCTTGCCTGCTGAAGGATTTTGCTTCTCGAAACACGTTTTCTCCCGAATCGCTAACGGCTTGCCTGCTGAAGACTTTTGCTTCTCGACGTGCGTTTTCTCCCGATACGCTAACGGCTTGCCTGCTGAAGGCTTCTGTCCTCGTTGATGGAAGTCCTGTCCCGTCCCTCACGTCACGACAGCTCCTTGCTGCGACTGCGAGCTGTCATGGGCCTTCCTAGACAGCTCTTCGAATCCAAATGACGCTGGCTGGTGTGCCATGATGGGGAGGTAGTTTGAAAAGTTATTGCTCGCCACACCATGACAGGGCACGATTTGTCCCGATCGGCTAACGGTATTTTTGGAGCATGATGCTCGTGGTTAGCAGGTTGGAGCCTGCCGACATAGCTGAGTAAATTTGCTCTAATCCGCCTTAATGTCCTTTGCGTGATACCTGCCTCTCTTTCCCGTGGCTACGTCTTCTAGAGTGTACAGGTTGACGCCCAGGACGTCTTTGACTATCGCTGGAACGAACTTGGGATCAAGTTTGCGGTTCACGTGGTTTGCTTTCGACGACAGACCGAAGGTTCTACGCCATACCAAATCTCCCGGTTTGAATGCTACTGTTCGTGTTCGAAGATTGTATCTCTGCTTCGCCTTTTCGTGATTGTCCCTGATGCGTCGCAGTACGAATTCCTGTACCCGCCGAACCGTTGACAGTCGCATATCCTGTGCTACCTTGGGGTCGTTTGGGGTGTTGAGACTTTGTTGCACGTAGAGATCTGTGTGAAGTATTAGGTCCCTTCCAAAGTTGGCGAAATGCGGACTTACTCCGGTCGCATCATGTTTCGCACCGTTGATGGCCGCCGTGATTGCTGAAAGCTGTGAATCCCACTCTCGATGATCTCCTTCTAGCAATGCTCGAATGCAGGTGATTAGTACTCTGTTGATCCGCTCTGCATTGTTTACCATTGGGCAGTAGTAAGCCGTCTTCATATGCACGATGTTGTGCCGAGCTAGCATTGACTTGAACACCGTCGACTCGAACTGTTTTCCATTGTCCGATAAAACTATTCTGGGACGTGAAAACTTCAAGAAGACTTCCTGCTCCAGAAACTGAACCATCTTTGAAGCGTCCGCGTTTTTCATTGGATGTGCGACGACGTATTTCGTGATCCAATCTACGACTACTAGCATGACTGTGTTTCCCTGCTTCGAGCGTGTGAACGGACCAACGAAGTCCATTGATATTAACTCCCAGGGCATTTTGGCTGGCTTCAAGTTTCCCATCTGTGGCATCATCCTTGAGTTTGGTGCTTTGCTTGCCTTGCAGGTTTGGCAGCTCTTGACGTAGTTGCTTACCTCCTCCCGCATCTTCGGCCAGTGAAAATGGGCTTGAAGTTTCTGAAGAGTTCTGTGGAAACCCAAGTGTGCTGCTGTAGGTGAGTCATGGAACTTGCCTATTAACCCGCGTCGCTCTTCGAATGGTACCACCTTTTTCCACAAGTGGGTCGCATTTCCATCTTCGTCCTTGCTTAAACAGTTCTTGTACAGCTCGTTGTTTGCTAACCTGAAGTCCGGGAAACGATCGCCTTCCTTCTGCACTTTATCCTTTAGCTGCATGTACCACGAATCAGTGAAGTTCGCACCGTCGAAGGTCACCGATGCCACTATCCGTGATAGTGCGTCCGGCACTACGTTGACGCTTCCCTTCCGGTACTTGATCTCGAAGTCGAATGCGTTTAAACGTAACAACCACCGGCTCATGAGGGCTGTCGGATTCTTCATCGATCGCAGATAGCTGAGTGCGGCGTGGTCGCAAAAAACTGTAAACTTCACTCCTTCTATGTACCCTCGGAACTTCTCGATGGCGCGGATGACCGCCAGACATTCCCGTTCCGTTACCGAATACTTCCGTTTCGAAGACGATAGCTTCTGTGAAAAGTAGCAAATCGGGTGTTCTTCTCCGTCAGTCTCCTGCGTCAGTACGGCTCCAATCGCAACATCGCTGGCATCGCAGGCAATAGCAAATGGCATTGTATAGTCAGGCATTGCCAACACCGGGGCTGATACCAACGCTGCTTTGAGCTTTAGGAATGCTTCGTCTGCTTGCGTACTCCATCGAAACTTATTCTTTGTCTTCGTCAGTTCCGTTATTGGTACTGCCAGTCGAGAGAAATCTGCTATAAAACGTCGGTACCAATTGCACATACCGAGAAACCGTTGCACCTCCTTCCGATTCGCTGGAGCTGGGAATTGCACGATGCTCTCGATCTTTTCTTCATCGACTTTCCATCCGCTCTCATTCAAAATGTACCCCAGATATCTGATTTCTCGACGACAGAACTTGGATTTCTCTGGCGATATCGTCAAGTTTGCTCTTCGTAGACGCCTCGCTACTTCTTCCAACAGCCTGATGTGTTCGTCGAACGTTTTGGAGCAGATTACGATGTCGCCCAGGTAGTGAAATACGTATGGTTCCATGTCTGCGAACAAGTGCGTCATCAGTCGCGCGAGAGCTTGACTCGCTGTACAAAGTCCGAAGGGAACTACCTTGAACTGGAAGTGCCCTCGTGATGGAACCGTAAATGCTGTCAACGGCCTGGATGTCTCCTGCAACGGTAACTGCCAGAACGCATCCTTGAGATCGATTGACGAAATGTACTCACAACCACCGAAATTATTGATGATCGACGAGATTTGCGGAATAGGGTATCCTTCGTTCACCATCACCGAGTTTAAGTGGCGGGCGTCCAGGCAGACCCGGTATTTCCCAGTTTTCTTCTTAACCGCTACCAGTGGGTTGTTCCACGGAGAAAATAGCGCTTCTTCTATAACATCCAGAGTGAGCATCCTGTCGATCTCGCGGTTCACTTCTTCTAGCACATACGGAGACATTGGATAGTGTCGCTGCTTGCGTGGTGGTGCGTCTCCTACGTCTATCCGGTGCTCATATAGTGTTGTCCTGCCCAGCCTTCCTTCCGCTGTTGGGAACTTCGCAAGCGTTTCCTTAAGCTGTCTGTGTTGTGCTGCGCTCAGGGCTTTCATCGGCTCCTCCTCGTTCAGCTTCGTCTCCTCCAGCTCCGTTTCCAGACTGCAGCATGTTGCTTTGACTCCGAACTTGTCCCAAAAGTTCATGCCCAGGATCAGGCAATCCGGAATTGTCGGAACCAACAGCAGTGGGACGGTCTCGTTCCGGTTGTTAAAAACTATCGGCACTCGAACGAAGTGTGAAATTTTGTGTTGCGTGCCGTCCGCTGTTTTGATGCCTCCAATCACGTTTCCTTTGCGCAGACTTAGCTGTTCGACGATCTTTATATTGTTGCCACCTAGCAGTGAGCAGTTCGCCCCGCTATCTAGCAGCGCTGTCATTTCTTTGCCCAATATGCTAATGATTGCATGTGGGCGATTGTCTAGTCCGGGATTAATGATGATTGTATTTAGTAATCCTAGTTCGGTGGTATCGGAGGGGTTTTCAATTGGTTGCGGAGATTCCTTACCCTCTATTGCAGATTCCCCGCGGTGGCGTTTCCCGCATCTGTCCGACACGTGATGCAGCTGCGGTGGCGTAACAAACCGAAATAATGCTGCGATATCCCTATAATATTTCGAAAATGCCTCGTTGGGTCCTTGGAATCGGAAGCAAGCCTCAAGGCGCAAAATCTGTGCATATCCGCTGGGTAGGAATTCCTTCCGTATCTCCCGTTTGAATGCCTCCCAGGAAAGTAATGTGTGCTGCGCCATGGCTCGTGCGTACCAATCCAAAGCATCTTCCTGTAACAGATGTTTGATCGATGCCAATAAGGTGTCGTCGCTCATCCCTTCCGATCTAGCGAATGTTTCAACTCGGTCCAAGAATATATTTAGCGACGTTGTGTCCTTCTCTCCCCGAAACTTGAATGGCCAGTTGTGTACTGCTTTCGTTGTGCGCCTGTCGTCGCCCCGATCGCTCGCCGGTCTGGTGTCTCGCCGCAGTAGATGATGCAGTAAATCATCGCGCAGCTGGTCGTACTCTTCCCATACGTTCCTGTTTCCTCTCGTGCCGCTGGCTGTTCCTGCTCGGTCGTTTCGTCCTGACCTGCGTTGATTATGGATCGAATTCCAGCCGGCTCTCTCCTCTTCTTGCTGATCCGCTAAGCGCGAATTGTCCCACCGCTCGTGATTGTGAAAACTCCTGGGAGTCGGTGGAATGTCCAATGGTGGCGGCGTGTAATGTGACTCTGTCGTAATTCTTCCGTGATCACTATAGAAACGTCTGCCGGAGAAGTTCAATTCGAGAGCACCTTGCCCTCGGCTCGCGGATAGTAACGAACTGGATGCCGGAAGCGTTGTATGTTGACTGCTTCTTCTGCTATGCGCTCTCGACGCGTCCGGTCCAGTCGCCCTGGCGCCATCATCGTCTTGCGTTGGATCGTTCTCGTCCGCTAGCAGCAGCCGATTGGTTTTTGGCACTGCCCCTCCTGCACTTCCATAACCTGCCACACTGACTGGATTGGTTAAAGCATTGTTCACGTCATTGATTAACACTCTGACAAGCGCGTCGAGCGATCTGTGCGCGTCTGCTAGGAAACCCGGCGGCTTGAGACATGCCAACCTGTTCCTATAATGCACGAGTCGCGACCGTAATTGACTTAAATTTTGCTTGTCGGTGCTCTGAAGAGCAGGTCCGACAGCTTTCTGTAGCTCATAAATGGCTACCTGACAGGATTCTATATTAACAGTTGGACTCATAACGTGATCCGAACTGTTTTGAAAAATGTTTCGGGTCATCTTGAACAGCGGCCCTCAACTTTTGAACTTTGACTCTATGAGTCATAGAACCTAGATTAACCATGTGACGTAAGGCCAACTCGTAGTTGATCTCTTCGTCATTTAGATGGGTGAAGTCCATCCTAAAAGTTTCTTAATGGATCGCAAACCAAACAAACTTAATTACTACCACAAATCTTTAACGTTACACTAATCTACTAAATGGCTCAAATAGACATGTGGGATTTTATGTTGGGCGCCATTGTAGCAAAAAATGAGCTTTCAACCCAAAACAGACAGAGAATGTCTAATAATCCCAAAACATATATTCAATAGTAAGGGCTAACAAGGGGAGGTGAGAATGTTAATCGTGTGCACGCTTACCTGAGGATGCAGACGTCGTTAACTTGTTCCCGTAACTCCAGACAAGGGTACTACAATCGCTGCTGGATCTGAAGGACAGATCCAGACAAGGGTACTACAATCGCTGCTGGATCTGAAGGTCATCTTCCGACTGGCACCTCACGTCTGGAGGGTTCCTCTACCACTTGTGTGGTCCTGGCGACACGGATAATCACTTTGCGGCGCTAGTGAGATGGCGTTTTCCTGGCGGCGGCAGCGGTGGCAACCGTAGTGGCAGCAGCGTGAACTACACAATGTTTCCTACACCCTACTCTCACTCGCCACAATCAAGAACAGGTTATCCTGAGCCAGAAGGCACTTTTTTTTCGCTAGACACTTTCCTTTGCTGCTGGTGCTTTTATTCCTTTTCCTCCTTTTTTGCATGCCATGGGGCCAAAACCTTCGAGCGGCTCACGGAAAACTGACACAAAGCCGAATGTGGACAATACTAGCAGCACCGAACAGATGGAGGTTGGAGAAAATCGTCCCGACCAGATGGCGGATTAGGTCCCCCTTCTCTCACGTGGGCCGAAAGCTCTCTGCACTTACCAACGCGCGACGTACGGGAAATTTATTTCTTCTCGCCTGACTCTGCGACCGATGATGGGAAAAGTGCCTTTTGGGCAGCTTTTAAATGACGTTTAAAGATTTAGGCGTTCCGGTTCCACAGTCCTCGCCCTCGTGGGCTCTTCCTTTTTTCTGTCTCCAGCGGGAAGAATCACCACCGACCGTACTCGGTCAACTCTTTTCTCCAACTAAACTTTTTTCGGCGGGAGTCGCCGATCGCCACCGACCGTACTCGGTCAACCTCTTTTATGCGACTACCCATTTTTATTTTGGCACCCGTTCTTCCGGGGATTTGTTTTCAAGCAAATTGTGCAGCGATCTTTTGTTTTCAAGCGGGCTGTCAAATGCCCACCTCTTGCAGTACACACTAATCTCTTATTCCTCCCTTTTGACATTTAAATTACACATTTTACTGTAACACCGAGTGACATATACCATTCGATTCAGTCCGTCGATTCTGTGTGTGTATGTGACCACAATTTCACTCACTTTTCTCAGAGATGGCTGAACCGATTTTCATAAACTTTTTCTCAAATGAAAGGTACGACATTCCTATATGCTGCTATTGAATTTATAATGGATCCGACTTCCGGTTCCAGAATTACAGAGTGAAGAGTATGATCACGCAGAAAATGTCGATTTTAAAAAATTCTGTAATGAATGTATAAAGGTGAAAACTTTTTCAAAATGGTGCCACATCTACTTAGATTTGGAGTACTAAGTCACTAAAAGCCATAAACAGTCTCTTTGATCACATTGGCCACCATCGTCGGTTCCGGAAGCCCCGGCGGAAATATCCAAATTCAGAATTACAGTCTCATTGGTTTCTCGGAGATTCGACCAAGCTTGGTCTCAAATGAAAGGTGTTTTATCCCCGTAAATGGCTATTAAATTTCATCTCGATCCGATTTCCGATTCCAGAGTTATGGGTTGTGGGGTGCGGTCACCAAGCAAAATCTTTTTCAAATCGAATATTCTAGGGGAATTGTATTGATCATTAGGAGGTAGAAATTGAGCAGCTTCTAGTGCTGCGAGGGAAGCTCCTATCTTTATGAAAAAAGTCTTCGTGTTTCTTAACCTCACTGTTTTCCAGGAAAAATAGTTTTGAAACCCTACATACACTAGAAAAACTTTGGGCATGAAAGGGTTAAAAGCAATAGATAGATAATTTGAAAAAAAAGAAATGGAAGAGCGTCAGTACGACGATTTCCATTTCACCGAATGCTAGTTTACGAAATGGATGATTCTAGAAACATAGTTATTTTTAATGGTACTATCGAAGTACTTAGAAATATAGGGAAGACCCGATATTATCAGCCACCGATATTGTCTGTGCCTGATTCACTCTACCCCCGATTTTGTCAGTGTATTGACCCCATTCTGTCACCTCTTGCATGAAAATTCGTTTGATGGGCTCTATCAAACAAACCAAGTCAATCGTCTTAGATTTCAAAATGACGCCAATCGTCGATTTTTGGCTTCTACTAATCAATACCTTTCCAATGACAACCATATTGATAATGGTTTTTGATGTTTTGTGGTAACCGAAAGCCGCCATCTTGGATTTCAAATGGCTTCAATCGTCAATTTTCGCCTTCTACTAATTACTACCTTTCAAATGACATCCATATTGATGGTGGTTTACGGTGTTTTGTGGCAACCAGAACCCGCCATCTTGGATTTCGGAATGGCACCAATCATTATTTTTTTCCTTCTACTAAACACTACCTTTTAATTGACACCCATATTGATGATGGTTTTCAATGTTTTGTAGTAACCGGAAGCAGCCATCATGGAACTCAAAATGGCGCCCATTATCAATTTTTGCCATCTACTAATTACTACCTTTCAAATGATACCCATGCTGATGGTGGTTTTCAGTGTTTTGTGATAATCGGAATCCACCATCTTGGATTTTTAAATGGCTCCAATCATCATTTTTTGCCTTCTACTAAACACTACCTTTCAAATGGCACCTATATTAACGGTGGTTTAAGTGTTTGGTTGTAACCATAAGCCGCCTTCTTGAATTTCAAAAAACGCCTATCATCTATTTACGTCATTCAGAAACTTCCCAACTGCCATTATCCAAAAGGAAATGTTACCCGAAAATTCAAAAAAATATCTGAAAGTAAACGCAACACTTTTTGGTTCTGATCACCTACATTTTTTAGGTGAGAATTTAGTCACTTTTTTCCATCTTACGGTGACCGTCGTCACTCAAAATGATTATTGGAATCGCTCTGCCAGGTGACTTCTGTCACATTGGGTGATTTCTGTCACCTTGGGTGACTATAGTCACCTAAGTGACTGCGGTGATCGCTTTTTCACTCTCACCTCACCAAACTAGGTGAGGTGACGCGTCATAACAGTGAGAATACATTATTCTTTTTTTTTAAATTTTAAACTTTTGTTTCATTAAACCTTTAGTAACATTGGAACCTTTGTTATTTTCAATCATTTGCTATATTCGACCTTTTATCATTCAACATTTCATCGCATCTTTTAGAATTTCCCCATTTACTAAATTCACACCGCTTGAGGTTTTTGCCTGCTTTTGATCAATAGACTCGAAACAATAGGGTATAATTGTTGCAGCCTGGAACATTTGGTATATAATTTCCAAACTGTATCACTTTGTAGCTGCTATTGTTACTCATTACTTGACCCTGTGTGTGTCAGGGGCAACAAATGTCAATCTAATGGGCCCATCATACGTAAATATTTAATCATGCATTTCAGACATTTCCAAAAAATATGAATCATCAACGTCCCATCAAGAGTTCAATGTGTCTTTCGAGGTCCGATCGGGTTTCGGAATGATGCGGTGGCCGCTATTTAAATGATATGAGCAACTCAACATGAACCCACAAGCAAAAAATAAACAACGTTTCAGTACTCACCGACTCATGTTTTAGATCCAGCGCTAATTGCTTTATCCTTAGTTTCTAGGCTGAAATAAATAAATCATTAATTTTAATTGAAATTATTGCATTATGCATTATAATTACCATTCTTTTACAGAGCCACTTCATGCAATTTTATTCACAACAATAACAATGGCTGTCAAAAAACATTACCTACTACTTTGTTTGAAATGGGCTACCCAAAATATAAGTACGAAGCGATGAACTTGAATTTGAGTAGACGTCATTATTCAATTCCTACCCAACACGAAGTTCACAGCGACCAACTCAAATTATGGGTAATCGCCATGTTCAAATGTCTACCTAATTTTGGGTTGCCCATGTATAAACTTCGCAGTGAGCAAATTTAACCCACAAAATAGGTAACTTTGATTTTCAGTGGAATCAGGAATCAGAATATATTGGCTCAAATGGCACGTTCCCCGTACATAGTCGGGGATTTGTGCCTTGCCGTGTGTTTTCATCATTTCCTGAGCGGAAGGAAAGGACAAGGACGTGTGAGGAAGTAGAATTGGAAGGGTGGGAAAAAAACAGCACAAAACAAAAATAAACAACAGGTAAGTTAAACTCACAAGTAGTTCAACTTGCATGCGAATAAGCCTAAAGCTCTTTACCACATTGGACAAGAAACTTCAGTATGTCTCTGAGTTTCAGTCGACCAAACATGGTTTCGTCTATATAAGGACGGCTGAAGACCCGAAATCGCAATTGCGCTACCGCTGGACAGTTGCATATCAGATGATATGAGGTTCCGTAGTCGGATTCACAAAGATCACATGAAAAAGACTCAGCGCGCTGAATAGTGATAATTGAGTTTGCAGTGGCCGGTTAAAGCCCTGGTCAGCATGCCGCAGTGGAGCTTCGAAAAATGTAAGAGATTTTTCGAAACCACTGGGCATGGTTGTTCTAGAAACGCTTTTGTTTGGCGACACGTTAGTAGATTTCTCCAATAATTGCGGTGCTCGGACGAAGCCCAGGACCTTATTTTTTCCCGTATCCAACTTGTCGAAATTGGCAGCGCGGGCTCAGGACCAACGAAGTCAATCGCTGAACCTGCCCTGGCCAATTCGTCAGCCCATTCATTTCCAGTAATACCGCAATATCCGGGCACCCAGACAAGGTAGATAGTGTTGACAATGCTTAGTTCTTCGATTTGGGTTCGGCACGCGATCACTAGCTTGGACCGGGATTTGTCTGAGCTAAGGGCCTTGATTGCAGCCTGACTATCGGAGCAGAAGTTTATAACTCTGCCGGACAAACTCAGTTGAAGGGCCGATTGCACCTCGCACATAATCGCAAAGATTTCTGCTTGGAATACAGTACAGTATCTACCTAGTGAGTGAGATTGTTCCAATCTCATTTCACGACAGTAGACACCAGCACCAGCACGTCCCTCCATCAGAGAACCGTCAATGTAACAAACCACTTGCGTTTGTTGTTGTCTTTCCGTAAAGCCAGACAACCACTCCTCTCGAGAGGGAATCATCACATGGAATGTCCTGTAAGGAAAACTACAAGTGAGTGTAATATCGCTGGGAGCAAGAATATCTTCACCCCATGTAACCATTTGTGACCACAATCGTGTATGACTGGTAGCAAGATCAACATGATTACTGTTCCAAAGCCCAGTAACCTGCAGTCTGTATGCACATGATAGTGCTTCTTGTTTTAAGTGTATGTGTAATGGTTTGATATTTAAAAGTGCCTCAAGAGCAGCAGTCGGAGTCGTGGTGAAAGCACCAGTCAACGCCATGAGCGCCATTCTTTGCAGATGGTTTAGCTTTGACTGGACTGTCACCACCTCTCCCCTCTGCCACCACACAAGGCATCCGTATGACAGTATTGGACGTACAATTGTCGTGAAAATCCAATAGATGTATTTAGGTTTGAGACCCCAGGTCTTTTCAAAAGTTCGTCTGCACTGCCCGAAAGCCATGCACGCTTTCTTGACTCTGAACTCAATGTGAGCAGACCAATTCAGTTTGGAATCCAATATGACTCCAACGTATTTGACTTGATCTGCACACAGTAGCTCAGAATCAAAGAACTGCAAGGGACGAACTCCGGTTGTTATTCGCTTCTTCGTGAAAAGAACCATTGAAGTTTTGCTTGGGTTAACTGATAGTTTAACCTGTCGACACCACTGTTCGACGGCTCTTAATGCCTGTTGCATTAAGTCAAAGATTGTTCCGATGCAAAATCCAGTAATTAGTATTTGGTAATCGTCAGCAAACCCGTAGGTTGGAAATCCAAGCTCATTGAGTTTCTTCAACAAGCCGTCAGCTACTAAGTTCCATAACAAAGGTGACAGAACGCCGCCCTGAGGACAACCGCAAATACTCAACTTCCGTATCTCAGCCTGTCGCAGTGACGAGCAAAGTATGCGGTTACTAAGCATTGCGTTTATCCAACCTGAGATACATGCAGGTATCCCATGACCGCGCGTCGCTTCCAGAATAGACTGGAAGGACACATTGTCAAAAGCACCCTCAATATCTAGGAATACACCCAAGCTAGATTGCTTAAGTGAGAAGGCTTTCTCAATGTTGTAAACAACATCGTGAAGCAGAGTGATCGTGGATTTCCCACACTGATATGCATGTTGCATTTTGTGCAGTGGATATTCAACTAAACTAACGTTCCTGATGTGATGATCGATTATCCGTTCCAAAGTTTTCAGAAGAAAAGAACTTAAGCTGATAGGCCTAAAACTCTTGGCTTCTTCATAGCTTGAGCGCCCCCCTTTGGGAATAAATCTAACAGTTATTTCTCGCCATGCTTTCGGGATATACCCGGTAGCAAGACTGGAAAGCAAAATCTTTTTCAAGACATGTTTAAGAATATCAAATCCCTTTTGCAGTAGCACGGGAAGTATTCCATCTTTTCCGGGTGATTTGTATGGAGCAAAGCTGTCAACTGCCCACTTGACCGATTCAGTGGAGACCAATGTGCGTGCTAACGCCCACGAGTCCGAATCACCAGAATGAGATCTGTGAGCATTGTTCAACTCCGGATCGATACAACCTGGAAAGTGTGTGTCGAAGAGACAATTAAGAACATCTTTTTCGTCCGTCACATAAACACCATCTCTGGTTTTTAAGGAGTTCATCTGAAAATCATTCGATTTGGAGAGAATTTTATTTAATCTGCTAGCCTCGTTCAGACTAGAGACATTAGTGCATAGGCTTTGCCAGCCAGCCCGTTCTGCAGATCTAAGACATTTCTTATATGCACTACGAGCTGACCTGAAAGCCCTGGAGTCATCACGCTGACGCCGGTTCCAAGCTCTTCTCATAACTTTCTTCATTCTTTCAAGCTCAGCCCTCCACCAAGGGGTTCCCCTAGTCGATTTAACAGTACGAAGTGGACAAGCTTCTTCGTAGGATGCTAATATGAATGAGTTTGTCGTATCCACGACGTCATCTAAGTCGTCTAGTTGACTAGTTGTTGGAAAATATCCATGAAATTTAGTCGCCAAGTTTTCCAAAAAGAGGTCCCAGTTTGTAGATTTAGGATTACGATATGTCACCACATTGAAGGTGACATCAAAATGATCGAAAAATATATATTTATGATCGGATAGAGACGGTTCAGTTTCATTTGGAACCTGCCAATTTTCCAGTTCATGCAAAATTCTATCAGTGTTATGTCTGACACCTCCTCCCTCCCAGACCTTGCAAAAGATGGTCGGTTTCCCACATTCAGAATATGGAGATTTGTACTACTTATGTACTCCATCAGTTCAGAGCCTCTCAGATTGATGTCTGAGCTGCCCCAAATGATGTGATGAGCATTCGCATCACTGCCGATAATGAGCGGAAGCCCATTTCTGCTACAATATGATACAACGCTTTTGAAATCATCAGAAGGAGATGATTCGTTATGCGGTAGGTATGTTGAACAATATATATATTTTTTGTCTACGTTTCCGACAGTCAGTGTAACTGTGACAACACAGATATCGCGAGTTGTGAGCTCCGATATGAGACACGCGTCAATAGCCTTATTTGCAAGAATGCAAGCACGAGGCATTTCACGTGGGTTAGTCATGCCTGTCTTGTTGTAAGCAATGAAGGCAGTGTTAAGTAACTTTCCAAAATAGAAGTTTCCTTTATGAAAATACGGTTCTTGAACCAATGCTATGGAAGCTTTACCTTCCTGCATGAGTCGAGATAAATTCATAGTTGCTGTACGTTTATGTTGGAGATTGACTTGTGCTATTCTAACCATTGTTGATTAGAGAACTGTACATTTCATCTCCAACACAAATTGCACAACAACTAGAGGACACCAAGCGAGTTGGGGTGTTAACGCATTTAGCGAGCCATATCAGGTTTAAATGGGACATGATCACTTGATTACCACGATTTGCGAAGAAAATAATGGTCCACTGTGTCAGAGATTCGCATAACACAGTAAGGGCAAAACCCAAAATGCTCCGTGCACGACTGGCATATTTTAGACCCTCCAGTCATTAAGTCCTCGGCACGGAACTACACCTTGACTTAGGGTCTCCTACTTTCAGTCGCCTCCTGCGACATGGGAGCAGGACTCCAGTGGCTCAATTCTAGGCCGGATACCACACTGCCTCTGGGCAGGTTCATCTGTACACATCGAAATTTGATAATCGAAACTCAACAAAACTTCACCGAACTACCATCAGCCGAGAGTCTCAGCAAACCCCCAGCCAACAAAAATTCGGCAAAATTAAGTGGATCATCGGTGAAAAAAAATAGGTGTGTAGAGTGAACGTTCCGCTGCGTAATGCAGCATACTGGGGAGTTCGCCCGACTCTTCCCAGGCTCCGTTCGCCATTGAGAATGTTTTAAACCCCCTCAACAATTTTACCCATAGCACGGGTCGCATGACACTATGGAATTGGGGTTCCCTGTTTCCCACTGAAACAGGTAGTCCGTAGTGTAATTCTTAGCCGGTTGAAACAACCACTACCGACACTACACGGCTTATCTAGGCTGTTCGGTGAAAGAAGCTGACATTGAAGAACAGCTTCCATATTTCGATGGGCGAACAGCCGCAGAAGGAAGGAGGGAAGGAAGGATAACGGGAGGAGAGGGATTTGGGCTAAGCGCTTATTTAAAGGCGGCGCTGGCTCGCCTTGTCAGGGCTGCTTTAGGGCATGTGGTATTTAGGCCTAGAACGTATAGGGCCCACTACCTCGTCCTACCACACCCGCAGTCAGCCCCCGCTGCTGGTTCGGGTCGCGAATCACAACTAGTTGCTATCGCGATTAAGCATTATCCACCACCTATGACCCGCCCGGTTGCTTGCAGCTCAGCTTCCCACGTAGCGTTCCTCCACCACCACGGGGCCCGGGCTTTGTTTGAAATGAGCTACCCAAAATATAAGTACGAAGCGATGAACTTGAATTTGAGTAGACGTCATTATTCAATTCCTACCCAACACGAAGTTCACAGCGACCAACTCAAATTATGGGTAATCGCCATGTTCAAATGTCTACCTAATTTTGGGTTGCCCATGTATAAACTTCGCAGTGAGCAAATTTAACCCACAAAATAGGTAACTTTGATTTTCAGTGTACGCCTCTCCAGTAAATTCAGCCCCAGACATGCCAGATTTGCAGACAAGTCTGCAAATTCGCAGACTTTTAATTTAAGCTGCAGATTTCTTCAATGACGCAAATATTTGCAGATTTTTTAGTTTGGTTGCTGATATTTGCAGATTTTTTAGTTTGGTTGCAGATATTTGCAGATTTTTTAGTTTGGTTGCAGATATTTACAGATTTTTGAATGAAAAGGCTTTTGATTACACTAGCTTTCCTGACATTTTTGTTCTTCCCAGACTTTTAAAATTATTATTGCAGACCTTTGAAAAAAGTACCTGGCATCTCTGTTCAGCCCATCCAGCCAGAATACGGGCCGGACTTCTGGCTGGCTGTCGGAATTTTGGTTTATCCGCCGCTGCTTACTGCTAGAAAAACACTAACTCAAACATGAGTAAAATTTGTTAAATTGGTCAATATCAACATTGTAAAAGTAGCCATATTTATTGACGAAAAAACTCGTTGAAAAGAAGTGACGAATGAAAATGATTGAATAGTTTAATTAGGGTTACCAAATGGACTGAGAGCAAATTAAGGACGATTTCCATTTCACCGAATACTAGTTTAGGAAATGGATGATTCTAGAAACATAGTTATTTTTAATGGTACTATCGAAGTACTTAGAAATATAGGGAAGACCCGATATTATCAGCCACCGATATTGTCTGTGCCAGATTCACTCTACCCCCGATTTTGTCAGTGTATTGACCCCATTCTGTCACCTCTTGCATGAAAATTCGTTTGATGGGCTCTATCAAACAAACCAAGTCAATCGTCTTAGATTTCAAAATGACGCCAATCGTCGATTTTTGGCTTCTACTAATCAATACCTTTCAAATGACAACCATATTGATAATGGTTTTTGATGTTTTGTGGTAACCGAAAGCCGCCATCTTGGATTTCAAATGGCTTCAATCGTCAATTTTCGCCTTCTACTAATTACTACCTTTCAAATGACATCCATATTGATGGTGGTTTACGGTGTTTTGTGGCAACCAGAACCCGCCATCTTGGATTTCGGAATGGCACCAATCATTATTTTTTTCCTTCTACTAAACACTACCTTTTAATTGACACCCATATTGATGATGGTTTTCAATGTTTTGTAGTAACCGGAAGCAGCCATCATGGAACTCAAAATGGCGCCCATTATCAATTTTTGCCATCTACTAATTACTACCTTTCAAATGATACCCATGCTGATGGTAGTTTTCAGTGTTTTGTGATAATCGGAATCCACCATCTTGGATTTTTAAATGGCTCCAATCATCATTTTTTGCCTTCTACTAAACACTACCTTTCAAATGGCACCTATATTAACGGTGGTTTTAAAGGTGTAAACACAATGGATGCGGTTGCGGTGCGTTGCGGCAAGATGCGGCGAATGCGGCATGTACTAAAATCGCTGCCGCAGAGTTTGCCGCATTTTCAAACCACAATGCAACTATTGCGGCAAAGTTTGACACTTGATGTTTCGTACACGCTTATAGACAAATGCACATTTATTGTAATGTATTGTCAACCTAGCAAATGTTACTTTTAATTCAACGTGTAGCGTTGTTATAGTTGTCAAAAAATTAAAATTTTGAGCATGGAAAATCTTTCGACTGCGTTGAATATTTTAAGCATATTGCAAGAAGTGAAAGAGCTTTGCGATGCCAACAAGCATAGCGAACGTCGTTGGTGGGTACGGCCATCCAATCAAGCAAGGGCCACTGAAGGCTTTTTCGAGACTTCATTCGATCTCATGAGGCAGCATGATCCGGAATACTTTTTCCGGTGCACCCGGATGACTCCAGCAGCGTTTGATAAACTTTACGATGTGGTCGGAAAACTGCTTGTAAAAAAATCTTTGCATCAACCGATTGCTGCAAAATGCAGACTGTTCCTCACATTGATGTAAGAGCTGAGCAGCAATAAACCACTCGAAAATTGTATAAAATCTTCCGTTTGATTTTTAGGTACTTAGCTCACGGTTCGAGCCATTTTTATTTATCACGATTGTTCCGGATGGGAGTGTCAACTGTGCGGTCAATAACACAGGAAGTTACACAAATCATAACATAACAAACTGTGTGGCATATATTTGCCTGAAGTGGATGAAAACTCTTGGAAGCAGTATAGTAACGAGTTTAAAATACATTCCCACGGATTTTCTTCTACAGAATCTATACGATTTTCACGTTAACAAAGGTGAGATGGTGTTGGTAAGAGATACTAAAAACGCTTTCAATTATCTAAACCTAATTTCTCTTTCGATATTAGGGGACAATCATGAGCACATAAGCGAACCTTCCACTATGCCTGTTCCAGCATTAAACGAAGAAGCCATTGCATGAAGCAACTACATTCCTATGTTTTGAACCTAATCAAACGCAATGTCGTTAACTCGTTTTTCGGCCACAAAGGAACCGTGTTTCAATCGAATTAGTTGGATGATAACCGTAACATGGGACACTCACAGATGGGAGATGCTCATTCCGCTGATTAGAGCTGGAATGATGTTTGCTGGATCGGCGATATATGTAAATAGTGTGAACATTGCCGATATATTGGCCAACGTTCGCAAAACTGGAAGATAATCTACTGCTGTTGGTTCACGCACATATAGGTCTTCCTAATTCGAATGATGTCATCCAAGCCTCTGATTAAAATAACTTTGTAAATAACTCAATAGCTTTTATTTGGGAATACGAAAACAAGTTTAAAGTAGACACAGTAAAAACAATCAAAATCAAAAGTACATATCAATTTAAAACATCACATTCATATGCAGGTGTTGAAAATTATTAACCTGATGGAGATTCGTTCACATGGTTTAAAAATTCGAATGCTGCCCGTAAGCATTCTTTCAATTTGATGTTATTCATTTATATCAATAAGGTTGTTCACACGCGTAGTGAACTCCACCTCCAAATCCCTTGCAACATTAAGAGGTAACATTTCCATTCTTTCTGCTAGGTAGTGGCAAAATGTAGCATGACGACGGCTTTGATTCGCCGTTACAGATACCACGTCATTAATCTTGGTCAAAAGACCGCTTATTCTGTCATCAATCCCGGCCTTTCGCTTGCGGCTTGGTGGTACGTTTGATGCGAGGGCTGGAGTTGCACCAAATTCTTCTTCATCGTCTTGTCTTCCATCGGTATTGTCGAAAAATCCATCTTGGGAACTAGATGCTCTAGGTTGTATCGGACTTCTAGCTGCCATGTAACTCTGGCTAGTTCTGGATTGTGTTAGCTGCATGTCCTCATTTGAAGGGATATTTCTACTTGTATCGGGTAGTACTGATTGTTGGCTCGCCTTGAGCTTGTTATTTTCGACAGTTTTGGTATGTACCGACAGTTGGCTTTCACTTGGCGTGTAATTTCCGCTAGTCCTGAAAGTATGTACGCAGTGTACTACCAGCTTTATCTATATATATTATTTAAATATTCTTAGGATTGTTCCGGCACATCTAACCATTATATTCCCGGTTTCTTAACGAAGGTCGCTTGTATATTTTTTTTAAACTTACGTTCTTAACTCGCAATGGGCCGAGAGAAATGAAAGCTCGTTGAAAAATATCCATTTAGATACATAAACATCTTCGGATCCTGCGCCAGAAACCGCTGTTTGATCCTGTTTTCTTCTTTCTTTCACATACCGATCCTTAAGATTCCTCCATTTTGTTCTTGCAATACCTTCTGAAAATGAAATTGTTTGAACCAGTTGATTGGATATAAAACAATAGATGTTTACCCGATATATTGAGTGTTTTGCTAATTAATAACCATGCTTTAACTCGGGCGCCACTATTTCGATAGGCAATCGTACCCTTCGCATAAATGCATGGATACTCTTTAACGAGAGAAATTAATCTCTTTTCTATGCACAGTTCATATTCGTCTTCTCTTTCCATGTCGATGCACAAGTTCAAAGAATTTTCGAATAAAGACTCGACAGCTCAATGTTTTGTTTATCATTTATATATCAGTGTCACTCTAATGGCGTTTTTGATTGGCCCCGAAACTGTGTCAGCCCAGTCAAAAAGGGTAAGTTGCTGGCTAACGGGAGGCTATTTGAAAACTGGGAACTAGATGCTCTAGGTTGTATCGGACTTCTAGCTGCCATGTAACTCTGGCTAGTTCTGGATTGTGTTAGCTGCATGTCCTCATTTGAAGGGATATTTCTACTTGTATCGGGTAGTACTGATTGTTGGCTCGCCTTGAGCTTGTTATTTTCGACAGTTTTGGTATGTACCGACAGTTGGCTTTCACTTGGCGTGTAATTTCCGCTAGTCCTGAAAGTATGTACGCAGTGTACTACCAGCTTTATCTATATATATTATTTAAATATTCTTAGGATTGTTCCGGCACATCTAACCATTATATTCCCGGTTTCTTAACGAAGGTCGCTTGTATATTTTTTTTTAAACTTACGTTCTTAACTCGCAATGGGCCGAGAGAAATGAAAGCTCGTTGAAAAATATCCATTTAGATACATAAACATCTTCGGATCCTGCGCCAGAAACCGCTGTTTGATCCTGTTTTCTTCTTTCTTTCACATACCGATCCTTAAGATTCCTCCATTTTGTTCTTGCAATACCTTCTGAAAATGAAATTGTTTGAACCAGTTGATTGGATATAAAACAATAGATGTTTACCCGATATATTGAGTGTTTTGCTAATTAATAACCATGCTTTAACTCGGGCGCCACTATTTCGATAGGCAATCGTACCCTTCGCATAAATGCATGGATACTCTTTAACGAGAGAAATTAATCTCTTTTCTATGCACAGTTCATATTCGTCTTCTCTTTCCATGTCGATGCACAAGTTCAAAGAATTTTCGAATAAAGACTCGACAGCTCAATGTTTTGTTTATCATTTATATATCAGTGTCACTCTAATGGCGTTTTTGATTGGCCCCGAAACTGTGTCAGCCCAGTCAAAAAGGGTAAGTTGCTGGCTAACGGGAGGCTATTTGAAAACTCGGATGCGCTAATTGCCCTGCAATTTGCCAGCAAATTGCTGGCAATTAGGGAGCTATTTCAAATGCAACATTTGGGCGATTTGCCGCCGTCTTTTTTGCCGCCCAAGCTACCCTTAAATCGCCCACGGAACGCTCCATTTAATCGCCCTTAATTGGGTCATTAAGCTATATATAGTTATCCGTTCCATTCGATAAATTTTAGGTCCAATATACATAATATAACATTATTTAGTAAAAAATTTCGTTGCAATACGTAAAAACGAGTTTTTTTGTTTTTTGAAATAATTCTTGTGTAATCTTGGCAACCATACATAGGAAAACTGCGGTTGTTTACATCTGGTCTATCAAGACAACACCCTAAAGGAAAAAAAACTATATGCATTGGATGGTGTTTATGTCAAATAAAAGTAACCATGCGGGAAAACATGTATTAATTTTTTCTGACAGGGCATCATTTGTCGTGAAATGTCAAATGTCAAATCCTTCCTATAGTGTCATATCCAGACTGTCAACATAAAAAAATTAGGGCATGTTTTCTCGGTTTTCCGGGAGGGTTATTTTTATTAACACCATCTATTGCACATAGTTTTTCTTTATTTTGGGTGTTGTTCTGATAGGCCAGATGTAAACAACCGCAGTTTTCCTATGTATGGTTGCCAAGTTTACATAAGATTTATTTTAAAAAAACAAAAAAATCGTTTTTACGTATTACAACGAAATTTTTTTTGAAATAATGTTATATTATGTATATTGGACCTAAAATTTATCAAATGGAACGGAAAACTATATAATAGCTTATGGCGATTTCGATTGAACCTGAAACTGAGTCAGGTTCTAACCCCAACCGCTGTCAGTTCATACATTTTGACAGCAGTTGGGGTTAGGAACTGAATCAGTTTCGCCTCAAACAAAAACCACATTAATGACTCGCTTCGCCGCATCAAAATGATTGAATGGCTCGTTTCCAATGAAACGTACAATATACACGTAGAAGAATCAGGCCTTTTTGAATCAACAAAACGTTTTGTTGAATCTAAAACGTGGCGAATGACTGTTTCAAACTGAAATGGGCGTTTTTCAAAAGCATGTATTTGGTTTAGTTCAACAAATAGTTGTTTACATTTAAATAGAAACATTGTTGAATCAAAATAAAATTTATTAGATCCTTGTTAAAAACCCACAGAATCATTGTTTAATTTCAACTAAATTTGAGTTGTTCTGTTGAAAAACTAAACTGATTTCGGTACGGATCCGCACAGTCAACTGTAATCCCATTCAACAGCGGCACTTAACTCGAAATGTGGATACAGAACATCTGCTATTCAAAACTATTCGCTACTCGCAATCGGCATACAAAAATCGGTCGACCAATACGGCAATTAATCAGTCTTATAATGTAATTGGGCGATTAGCAAACTGAGTAAAACCAATCAGCGATACTCAATCTAGTCGAAACTAATAAGTCAGGTGAATTGCAACCGATTTCTTCGGTAAACGCAGATGCAGTTGTAGCTGACAATTGTCAATTCTTGGTGTTAAATTTTGCTACAAATTTGTATTCAAAAACAGGTGTGAACATTGTTTAGGCCTAGGTTGAGGTACTGTATCGTTAGAAGATGCTTTTCCGGGTAGTTTAAAAGCAAGTTTCGTGTGCTATTATTAGTCATTTCATGTGGGATGAATTTGGGTAAGAGCAGAGGTTCAAATCGCATAATTCTCTCGACACTTTCAAACAGCTGAAAATATGCTTATAAATAAATTCACGAAGAAATTAAAATCATCGAAAAAGGCGTTTGAAAATAAACTAACAAATTTTAAATTTGACGTTTAACGATTATTAAGAAAATAAATAAGCAGGATACATGATAGCCGTGAAACTCAAGGCTGATGAGACCGGTTGTCAAAATTGACACCGCTGACGAGTTGTCCAAGTTGACACTGTACAAACGACTTGTCAAAATAGAGTGCGCATTTGAAAACGCAGTCACCAGCAAAAAGCTGAATACTTATACACGATTCCACAATTTCCCACATTCGTTGGCTTAATGAAGTGCACGAAACAAACAAAATTCAAGCGAGAACATGCCAATTGTTAAAAAACAATTTTAAGCTTAAGTCAAACATGAACCGCCAAGTTGGAGAAACGCGAAACACAACCAAGTCCATTTCAGCCGCCAGAAAATTTGTCTAAGTATTGAAATTGCCTTTAAATCGCATTTGTTCCTAGGGGTAATTAGCACAGGCGAGTTGAGTCAAACGTCAAACTATTTAAATCGCCTGGCCATGTTCATCCGAATTTTTTGACCGGAGCCCTCCACCCACTGAGACGTTCAAAAAAATGTTTCAAAATTTGATTTGGAATCCATAATGACTTCATTTGGAAATCCGAACCGGTTCCGTAATGAGTTTAACTGGGATTCGGAAATCCGAACCGGTTCCGGAATGAGTTTAACTGGGAGCTGCCCGGTTAAACTCATTCCGGAACCGGTTCGGATTTCTGAATGGAGTCAGTATGGTTTCCAACTCAAATGCAACAGCCGATTCCGACTCAATCGGTTGTGGCGTTTGAGCTGGAATTCATTCTGATGGGTTTGACCGGGTGTCACTCCAAACAACATGGTGACACGAGAAGAAAAAATCGAACTCGATAAGTGAAAAAAAACATTGTTTTATTATTCCTGCGTAGCTGACAAAAGAATCTTGAGCAAGTTAAAAGTTACAAAGCCTCATTATTGCAGAAAAGAATGGTTTGCCAATCAGTTCCTTGTCTAATTTAGATTTTTCGCGGGTTATATCTTTAGTTTTTCACTATTGGTAGATTCAAGTTGCTGACGACTTCCATGCTGTTGCAAGATCCAGAAAAGAAAACTGCATCGCTAGAATTACTCTTTCAAGGATGGAGGGTTTCTGGTAAGTAATACGATGTCTGATAAGCGCAATGTTGATTGATAACGGAGGCATGTTTTTCAGGTTGATAGAGCTTGAGTTACCCCCCTTCTGGCATACTATTTGTCAAGCTAAATCTATCTTAAAGGCGTTAATAACGGATGTTTGGCAGGATTGCCTCAATGGAAGGGATAGGGTGAATGAGCTCTCCCAGTTCAATGAACATTCGACCTGTCGTTTCAGGATACGATTTAGCAGGTGTGTCATAATTTCGTCGCGAAGCTGGGATTTGATAAGTTGGCAGTTGTAACGAATTTGAAATAGACTCCTTCATTCCTCTGCAAGAGTAGGAGTTGAATTAATGATTTTCAAAACAGCCGCATTGAATTGTTGTTGCCACCGTTGTTATTACAACTGTCGCGTTCCAAAGTCTCTGAATCAATTTGGAATATGGACATCCCAAAGATTCGCATTTAAAATGGAAGTGTGGCGTATTTTACGGTTGCTACTACAGAATCACGATCCGGAGTTGTGTTCCATATTGGATACGAAACGTGTAACCTTTGCCTTGAACCCTTGCACTTAATCGGTCGTTCAAGCCATGTGTGAATAATACCTGAAGCGAAGGTGAATGTGACGTACAAAATTGAAGTGGATCATGTAAAGGACTCTTGCGCGTTGGCGTAATACTATTCAATGCAAACATTAAGATAGTGCGGGACTAGTTGAAAGTACTTTTTAGAGCCCAGAGCAGTGCTCCGGATGGAAACATTGTCTCGCAGACGCTTCGTCTTTTCGTTTTGGCCAATGAATTAGTCAAGAACGCTTCCAGTAAAACCACTAATCCGCACGCGGATGGATTTTTTCCGGAGTTGCCAAAAGGGCTTGTATTTTGAATCACCTTTGTTTCACAATGCATAAATAAGACTACCAGTTATTTTGATAAAATGTCAAGAAAAATACCAAAAAATATCTTGTCAAGTCGTTTCAAAAGTAATCGTCAGCGTCGTCATTAAAGCGGACGTTATTGTACCAGGATGCAATGGAATCGCAAACAAGTATTTGCTAAGGCATGTTGTAGCATAAAATACAGCTAGAGGCAATGGTGCAGCAGGACGCACAGCAATAACCGAGTGTCAAGAGCAGCCGTTTCACTGCGGTGAGCTGCGTGAACGCAACGATAACTATAGTCGAAAGTAGCAGTCATGGCCTCGTACAACCGTTTCACGCTGTTCAGAAATTTAACCTCTAGGAGTACGAACGTACCTTTGGAAATATGATGATAGGCGTGTCACAATCTTGTTACCAGTTGACGGAACTAATTTCGACCGAAACTGATTTCTGCGTAGACACATCTGGCGTAATTTTAGTGATTGCAGATAATATGGTGATATAATAAGGATTTTGCGGTTTTACCTCAATCGCCAACACGCGTACTTGTCAAATCGTGACTCGTGCTAGATACATATTGCAGGTTGGTTAATGGTGTCTAGCTTTAGCCAAATCAGAACATTCTACAAGATTGTAAAAATACCAAGCAATACACTACACATAAATATTCATTAATAATTCGAATACTATAGTTTATAAAATAAATAAATGTTGCTAAAAGTCTCGACATCTATTTTTATTACGACTGATAGTTGGTCTTGACCTGGTGGGAATTTTGAAGAGCATGAAACATTAAAAAGGCATAATGGGGTCCGGTCTCCTCGATACACCCCATCAACATTTTGAAGTCACTCTGAACAGTAACCCACATCTTTAATAAAATATGCATGGTTGTTTTCCAGTAAACGTAATGTAGATTTATGATAAAAATCAGTAATATTTGGGGATATATAGTTAATACATTGAATTTATTGGAACCGAAATATGTAATATTGCTTGACGTATACAACGCCGTCAATACCACCAATCTAAGGGTGCTTACAGAGTGGCGGCGAGGAGCTGAGCTGGCGCTGACATTAGAATGCGAGATGCGAGAAACCTGCTTGCTGCAAACCAAAGGGATGATGTCAGAGTGAAAGCTGAGCGGATCGGCGCCGACTGCCTACTTTTACTCTGACAGGTTCCATTTGATATGCTGCAAGCAGGTTTCTCGCATTTTAATGTCAGTGCCAACCCCTGCTCAGCTTCTCGCGGCCACTCTGTAAGCACCCTAAGGGAGGGATTTCTGGCGGTTCATTCCGGGGCGTGAATTAACTTCCACCAATGTGCTCAGTGTCACACGATCACTGCATGTTAGGAATATAACCCAAATCTGTGGTCAGCTATTTGTGCAATGTTTGATGTTAATCTGCAAGTTATTTTACTTGAGAATTTTTTTCAAACGGTTCGATTCTTGATACTGCTGCAAATTGTCAATAATTTTGAGCTTGACCGATCTAAATCACGATTTCGGTATTCAGTGGAATCGACTTTGACTTTGAACGGAATAAGAGAATCTTCACATTCTTTCGGGTTATGACCAAAATCTAGTTCTTTTACACGTGAAAACCTCCGATTTTCCGCTGATGCTGTTTTCGACTTGTAACCCCGGCAGCCTCGGTCATGTTCCCGACTTCTTAGGGTCCACATGCTCAGATCAAGTTTAGAGTGATTGTCCCCTAGCTTTTAATTATAAAATCAATCCAGGTAATCCAAAATGTTAATATCATTTCCAAATTTCTTTCCTTTCAGCAAGTATAACATTATCTATCATCCAAAATATCGCAATACAAAACTGAAAGGTTCATTTTTAGTTAACACTTTTTGGATGATTTCTTAATGTATTCGACGTACATGTTCTGCTTTATATAGAGGTCCGGAAGCATGACACATTAGCACTCCTATACTAGTTCGGTAGAATTTGATTGCTTTAAACAATTCATACAGCATACGAAGTACACTATGTGCAAAATCCAAATTTGCATATTTCTATAACAAACTACATGTTCAAAGTGACACAACTCTATCATGGTAATATTGAAGCGATCAGTTTTCAAACAAATTGCAAAAGCCCATACAATTTTACTCCTCCTCATTGAAAAATGCGATAATTAAATCTATGGGCCTCTCGAAATTCACCTGTGGGACCAACCGCTTCGATATATTAATAAAATGCTGTTTTTCTACCTGATTCCACATAAAGAACACAAGAATTTTGAATTTACACTAGTGGTAGCTTCAAACTCAATTATTTTGACAAGGATGAACAAATTGAAAACGTCAAGCTGCTTGCCGCACTCTGCCGCATCGCATTTTTTGAGAAATTTTAAAATTTAGTACAATGCCGCAGTTGCCGCAACGCGCCGCACCGCGCTCATTGTGGGTGCTTGCATGCAAGCACATTGTTTTAAAAATTGGCCGCACCGTGCCGTGCCGCAACCGCATTGATTGTGTTCGGGCCTTTATTGAGATATTGAATGTACGGTTTAGATGTAAGGATATGGAGAATTGATCGCGTATAGACGAGAACGCGTTTAGAAGTGCTAAAACCTTCACTTAATCACTGGAACGTGTTTGGAGGGTTTGTATGTTAACATGAGCATGAGCGTTTGTATGTTGCGTGTAAGTAACTTTGCGTGTATAAATTCGATTGTATGGCCACATGGGCATTTGCATATTCGCGTGGGTTCATGAAGGTATGGGCATACCGTATGTACGTACGTTTGAGTGTACGGTTCAGACGATAAGCGTCGTTGATTTTTTGTATAATGTGGTCTAACCACGTCCAACTGAAGGCATCAACCAGGAGTGCCAGAACCAAGGGAAGAGGCTTCCGGACGTGAGTAATTTTTGATCGCGTGGGAACGCACGTTTGTATAATCGCAAATGAGACGTTCATAAATCCGTGGGTGCTCAAACGTTTATTTAATAACAAGGGCTTTTTTGGTTTTGCGAGATCGTGGACGTAGGTTTGCGTGGATGATCGCAAGTGCATGTTGTGTTTGTGAGCAGGGTTATATTATCGCGAATGAGCGTTTGTATGTTATCGGGTTTGATCGCGACGGCGTGTGTCGCTTGTATTTAATTCCGCGTGCATGAAATCACTTGTATAGTCGTGAAGGCCCTGGCGTATTCGAATGCTCACGAGAGCCGCGTTTTTGAGTACATGGTTTAGATCTAGAAGGGAGTGAGTTCTACCGATCGCATTGAAACAGGTGTTGGTGTAATGGTAGTAGAAATCGTGCTTATAAATTCGTAACTGTTAACATATTAGCTTGATCACCAGAGTGTTTTTGTGTATGCATGATTGAAGGCGTAGGTGTGCGCGCATGATCGAGATTACACGTGACCATGCGTGACCAAATTAATATGTATGACTTCACGTTTTTGAATTCATTTATGTAACCGTCTAGCCATTTGCATATTTACGTGCGCTTTTGAATGTTTGCGCGGGCCGTCGTTTTGATGTTTAATTTTGAGTGTACGGTTCAGATGAAGGAAGAAAGTTAGCTTTCCATCTCAATAAAGTCTCCAACTTTGGTGCTCTGAGACTTGTTGTCTGAGTATGAATGAGTTTTTTTTAATGTGTGTGAATGAGTAACCGAATTTTGTACCGAGAAACAAGTGCAAGAACGTATATCTGATACTGAGATAGATGATGTTATGGTCGATCCACTTTCCCCACTTTCCCCCAATGTCTCACAGCCCCCCCCCCCCCCCCCCGAGTCAAGGTTTACCAGGATGGATCCGCTGGTCCTTGGGTGGTATACTTTCGGCCCAAAAATAAACCGTTGAACAGCATAATTGTTGCACGGGAGCTGACAAAACGTTACTCGGCCGTAACCGAGATTAAAAAGGTTTAATCAGATAAACTGCGCGTAGTTGTTACTGACTTGAAACAGGCCAATGATATCGTTAGCAATAGCCTCTTTACGCTGGAGTATCGCGTCTACATCCCTTCTCGTGATGTGGAGGTCGACGGTGTGGTAAGTGATGCGGGTCTAACTGTCGATGATCTGATGAATGGTGGGGCTGGCCGCTTTAAGGACCCTAACCTTCAATCAGTTAAGATTTTGGAGTGCAAGCAATTGCACTCAAAGTCCATCGAAGATGGGAATTACTATCCATCAGACTCGTTTCGCGTAACCTTCGCCGGATCTGCACTTCCGAGCTACGTTGGAGGAGCTCGTCTACCTGTACGCCTGTTTGTACCGCAGGTCATGAATTGTTCCAATTGCAAGCAGCTAGGTCACACGGCCACCTACTGTAGCAACAAGCAACGGTGCGGTAAATGTGGGGAACGCCATGCGGATGATACTTGCAGTAGGCCTGCTGAGAAGTGTGTTTACTGTGGGGAGAATCCACATGCACTTTTGACAAGTCCAACGTACAAACTTCGCGCGGATAAACTGAAGCGATCCGCCAAAGATCGCTTCAGACGCTCTTACGCAGAAATGCTTAAAAGAGCTGTTCCACTTATCTCCGAAAACCCATTCGCTCTCTTGCCAACTGACGATAACGCCTCTAACGACCCTTGCGAGGGGCATTCTCTGGCTCCGCTTGGAAACTCTAAGAAAAGACCTAATCAAAACTCACCTGAACTTCCTCGTAAGGATCCTAGGTTATCCCAAACAAGTGAACAAAATAAAAATAATTCATCAACTGGAAGTGCTGGTACAAATCCGAAGATAATACCTCCTGGTTTTGGGAAATTGAGATACAACCAGGAGTTCCCAGCACTCCCCGGGGCACCAAAAATCCCAAGCGCTCCAATTTTACAGTCAGAAACTCAACCTAAAACGGGATTCCTTAAATTCTCTGACATTGTGGACTGGATATTCACAGCTTTCAACATTACCGATCCTCTGAAAAGCTTGCTGGTTGCTATTCTACCAACAGTAAGAACATTTTTAAAACAGTTGACTGAACAATGGCCCCTCCTTACAGCGATCGTATCCTTCGATGGATAACTTATTAGACGGAATCAAGGATCTGATCACTGTTTTACAGTGGAACTGCAGAAGTATTATTCCCAAAATTGATTCATTAAAACACTTGCTAAATTACAATCATTGTAATGCATTTTCCCTATGTGAAACATGGCTAACTTCTAATATAAACCTCAACTTCCACGACTTTAACATTATCCGCTTGGATCGAGAAGACTCATATGGAGGGGTACTTTTAGGGATCAAAAAGTGCTACTCCTTCAATCGAATCAACCTCCCTTCGACGCCAGGCATTGAAGTTGTCGCTTGTCAAACAACAATCAAAGGCAAAGATCTTTGCATTGCTTCTATTTACATTCCTCCTAGGGTCATGATGGGATATCGAAGATTCTCCAACGTGACACCTTCCCTCGCCCCGCCTGCTTCTTGGAGACTTTAACTCTCACGGTACGGGGTGGGGCTGTCTATACGACGATAATCGATCTTCGACAATTCAAGACCTTTGTGATAACTTCAATATGACAATTCTGAACACAGGGGAAATGACACGGATATCTTTATGCTCGACATCACTACGGTTAGATTGCAAGTGGAAGGTAATATCTGATCCCCATGGTAGTGACCACTTACCAATTGTAATTGCAATCACCACTGGTTCAAGACCATCGGCACCAATCAATGTTCCCTATGACCTCACACGAAACATTGATTGGAAGAGCTACGCTGCTGAGATATCCAAAACTATCGATTCAACACAGGTACTTCCCTCGGAGGAAGAATATAAGTTTTTGTCCAACTCGATTCTCGATACCGCGATTCAAACTCAGACGAAACGAGTACCCGACGTGAACACCCAAAAACGTTCTCCCAACCCGTGGTGGGACAAAGAGTGCTCAGACGTGTACGCGGAGAAAGCTGCCGCGTATAAAACCTTCCGGAACGACGGGTTAGTTGCTAGTTATCGAGTGTACGCGATATTAGAAAAGCGAATGAAAAATTTAATGAAAGCTAAGAAACGCAGTTACTGGCGCCGGTTTGTCGACGGGTTAACAAGAGAAACATCGATGAGCACTCTTTGGGGCACGGCCCGACGTATGCGAAACCGAAACAGTACTAACGAGAGCGTGGAATATTCAAACCGTTGGATATTCGATTTCGCCAAGAAGGTTTGTCCGGATTCCGCCCCGGCACAGAAAATCTACCGCGCCGCGTCGTCTTACAATACCGCGAACGAAACACCGTTTACGATGGTGTTCTCACTTGCTCTCTTATCATGTAACAATAAAGCCCCGGGGTCAGATAGAATCAAATTCAACTTGTTGAAGAATCTGCCAGACGCTTGTTGAATTTATTTAATAGGTTTCTTGAGGGTAACATTGTCCCACATGACTGGAGACAGGTGAGGGTCATCGCCATCCAAAAACCAGGAAAACCAGCCTCCGACCACAATTCGTATCGTCCGATTGCAATGCTGTCCTGTATCCGGAAGTTATTCGAAAAAATTATCTTGTTTCGCCTCGATAATTGCGTCGAAACAAATGGCTTACTATCAGATACACAATTTGGCTTCCGCAAAGGCAAAGGGACGAACGATTGCCTTGCGTTGCTCTCAACAGAAATTCAAATGGCATATGCTAACAAAGAGCAGATGGCATCAGTATCCTTGGATATTAAGGGGGCTTTCGATTCAGTTTCGATCAACATTCTTTATGAGAAGTTGCACCAGCATGGTCTTTCGCCAATTTTAAATACATTTTTGCTAAACCTGTTGTCTGAAAAACAAATGCATTTCTCGCATGGCGATTTATCGACATCACGATTTAGCTACACGGGCCTTCCCCAGGGCTCATGTCTAAGCCCTCTCTACAATTTTTACGTGAATGACATTGACGAATGTCTTGTCAATTTCTGCACGCTAAGGCAGCTTGCAGATGACGGCGTGGTCTCTATTACAGGTCCTAAAGCCGTCGGCTTGCAAGGACCACTGCAAGATACCTTGGACAATTTGTCTGCTTGGGCTCTCCAGCTGGGTATCGAGTTCTCCACGGAGAAAACTGAGCTAGTCGTATTTTCTAGAAAGCGTGAACCAGCGCAACTACAGATTCAATTAATGGATCAAACTATTGCTCAGGCTTCAACATTCAAATATCTCGGGGTATGGTTCGACTCTAAAGGTACCTGGGGATGTCACATTAGGTATCTGAAACAGAAGTGCCAACAAAGGATCAACTTTTCCGTACAATAACTGGAACATGGTGGGGTGCCCATCCAGGAGACGTAATCAGGCTGTACCAAACAACGATATTATCAGTGTTGAAGTACGGATGTTTCTGCTTTCGCTCCGCTGCGAACATACACTTCATCACACTGGAGCGAATCCAGTATCGTTGCTTGCGTATTGCCTTGGGTTGCATGCACTCGACCCATTCGATGAGTCTCGAAGTGCTGGCGGGCGTTCTTCCGCTGAAAAATCGATTCTGGGACCTCTCATATCGATTGCTCATTCGATGCGATATTCTGAACCCATTGGTGATTGCAAATTGCGAAAGGCTTGTCGAGCTTAATTCTCAGACCCGATTCATGTCCTTGTACTTCGATTACATGGCACAGAACATCAATTCATCTACGTATAACGTCAACCGTGCTCATCTCTTAGATACTTCTGATCCAACTCTATTTTTCGATACATCCATGAAGGAAGAGATTTGTGGAATTCCGGATCATATTCGCCCACAAGTGGTCCCAAATATTTTCTATAACAAATACCATCAAGTCGACTGCGCCAAAATGTTGTACACTGACGGATCAATTCTCGACGGGTCCACAGGCTTCGGTATCATCAACGAAAATCTTGCTGCCTCATTCAAACTCAATGATCCTGCTTCAATTTACGTCGCAGAATTAGCTGCCATTCAGTATACTCTCGGGATCATTGACACCCTGCCCTCAGACCATTACTTCATCGTTTCGGATAGTCTCAGCTCCATTGAGGCCATCCGTGCGGCGAAGCCTGGAAAGCACTCACCGTATTTCCTGGGGAAAATACGGGAATATCTGAGTGCTTTATCTGAAAAAACTTACCAGATTACCTTGGTTTGGGTCCCGTCACATTGTTCTTTTGCGGGCAATGAGAATCAAGTACGTTTCTTGTACCGGACCCTACACGAGACCAGAATATTGTCAATAAAAATATTGACAAGACAGCATCAATACGTCAATCCCACTTGAATTCTACAGGATCAATATTTTCAAAATGGCTTTAACCGATCAATATATTTATCAATAATTGGTTTATTGTAAATATTTCTACTCGTGTAGGATCCGCTTGTGACTCGCGATTTTCTACAAATCGTTGCAAATCATCGATACCGCCAAGGGTTTGTTGTATGCCGACAAATGTTACAGACGTTCGCAGATCAAGTTGAAAGAAATCCTCAAATAAACAAATCTCCGATTGTTTCAGACAGTACGGATATTTTTGGAAACTGCGTATGAACAGGGCGACAGGATCCGATTAACCCTCCCTTCGGTTGTTCGCTCAACGTTGTAAATCCGCCTAGTTCTGGTCAAAGGCTTTTAACTTCCGCTCAATTGCTCCATACCGAAGATGTAGCTATAAAGCTGGATTCTAGAACTAGAACTGGATTCTCACTACAATGTCATTCTTATTGAGATATTGAATGTACGGTTTAGATGTAAGGATATGGAGAATTGATCGCGTATAGACGAGAACGCGTTTAGAAGTGCTAAAACCTTCACTTAATCACTGGAACGTGTTTGGAGGGTTTGTATGTTAACATGAGCATGAGCGTTTGTATGTTGCGTGTAAGTAACTTTGCGTGTATAAATTCGATTGTATGGCCACATGGGCATTTGCATATTCGCGTGGGTTCATGAAGGTATGGGCATACCGTATGTACGTACGTTTGAGTGTACGGTTCAGACGATAAGCGTCGTTGATTTTTTGTATAATGTGGTCTAACCACGTCCAACTGAAGGCATCAACCAGGAGTGCCAGAACCAAGGGAAGAGGCTTCCGGACGTGAGTAATTTTTGATCGCGTGGGAACGCACGTTTGTATAATCGCAAATGAGACGTTCATAAATCCGTGGGTGCTCAAACGTTTATTTAATAACAAGGGCTTTTTTGGTTTTGCGAGATCGTGGACGTAGGTTTGCGTGGATGATCGCAAGTGCATGTTGTGTTTGTGAGCAGGGTTATATTATCGCGAATGAGCGTTTGTATGTTATCGGGTTTGATCGCGACGGCGTGTGTCGCTTGTATTTAATTCCGCGTGCATGAAATCACTTGTATAGTCGTGAAGACCCTGGCGTATTCGAATGCTCACGAGAGCCGCGTTTTTGAGTACATGGTTTAGATCTAGAAGGGAGTGAGTTCTACCGATCGCATTGAAACAGGTGTTGGTGTAATGGTAGTAGAAATCGTGCTTATAAATTCGTAACTGTTAACATATTAGCTTGATCACCAGAGTGTTTTTGTGTATGCATGATTGAAGGCGTAGGTGTGCGCGGATGATCGAGATTACACGTGGCCATGCGTGACCAAATTAATATGTATGACTTCACGTTTTTGAATTCATTTATGTAACCGTCTAGCCATTTGCATATTTACGTGCGCTTTTGAATGTTTGCGCGGGCCGTCGTTTTGATGTTTAATTTTGAGTGTACGGTTCAGATGAAGGAAGAAAGTTAGCTTTCCATCTCAATGAAGTCTTCAACTTTGGTGCTCTGAGACTTGTTGTCTGAGTATGAATGAGTTTTTTTAATGTGTGTGAATGAGTAACCGAATTTTGTACCGAGAAACAAGTGCAAGAACGTATATCTGATACTGAGATAGATGATGTTATGGTCGATCCACTTCCCCCACTTTCCCCCAATGTCTCACAGCCCCCCCGAGTCAAGGTTTACCAGGATGGATCCGCTGGTCCTTGGGTGGTATACTTTCGGCCCAAAAATAAACCGTTGAACAGCATAACTGTTGCACGGGAGCTGACAAAACGTTACTCGGCCGTAACCGAGATTAAAAAGGTTTAGTCAGATAAACTGCGCGTAGTCGTTACTGACTTGAAACAGGCCAATGATATCGTTAGCAGCCTCTTTACGCTGGAGTATCGCGTCTACATCCCTTCTCGTGATGTGGAGGTCGACGGTGTGGTAAGTGATGCGGGTCTAACTGTCGATGATCTGATGAATGGTGGGGCTGGCCGCTTTAAGGACCCTAACCTTCAATCAGTTAAGATTTTGGAGTGCAAGCAATTGCACTCAAAGTCCATCGAAGATGGGAATTACTATCCATCAGACTCGTTTCGCGTAACCTTCGCCGGATCTGCACTTCCGAGCTACGTTGGAGGAGCTCGTCTACCAGTACGCCTGTTTGTACCGCGGGTCATGAATTGTTCCAATTGCAAGCAGCTAGGTCACACGGCCACCTACTGTAGCAACAAGCAACGGTGCGGTAAATGTGGGGAACGCCATGCGGATGATACTTGCAGTAGGTCTGCTGAGAAGTGTGTTTACTGTGGGGAGAATCCACATGCACTTTTGACAAGTCCAACGTACAAACTTCGCGCGGATAAACTGAAGCGATCCGCCAAAGATCGCTCCAGACGCTCTTACGCAGAAATGCTTAAAAGAGCTGTTCCACTTATCTCCGAAAACCCATTCGCTCTCTTGCCAACTGACGATAACGCCTCTAACGACCCTTGCGAGGGGCATTCTCTGGCTCCGCTTGGAAACTCTAAGAAAAGACCTAATCAAAACTCACCTGAACTTCCTCGTAAGGGTCCTAGGTTGTCCCAAACAAGGGAACAAAATAAAAATAATTCATCAACTGGAAGTGCTGGTACAAATCCGAAGATAATACCTCCTGGTTTTGGGAAATTGAGATACAACCAGGAGTTCCCAGCACTCCCCGGGGCACCAAAAATCCCAAGCGCTCCAATTGTACAGTCAGAAACTCAACCTAAAACGGGATTCCTTAAATTCTCTGACATTGTGGACTGGATATTCACAGCTTTCAACATTACCGATCCTCTGAAAAGCTTGCTGGTTGCTATTCTACCAACAGTAAGAAAATTTTTAAAACAGTTGACGGAACAATGGCCCCTCCTTACAGCGATCGTATCCTTCGATGGCTAACTTATTAGACGGAATCAAGGATCTGATCACTGTTTTACAGTGGAACTGCAGAAGTATTATTCCCAAAATTGATTCATTAAAACACTTGGTAAATTACAATCATTGTGATGCATTTTCCCTATGTGAAACATGGCTAACTTCTAATATAAACCTCAACTTCCACGACTTTAACATTATCCGCTTGGATCGAGAAGACTCATATATTTGTAGATATTTGATGAAATTATTTTTATCAATGGCGATAAATTTCTAAAATGCTGTAAAATGGTTTTTTCCATGGAAAAAAATCATCAAATTTCCACGAACATTTAAAAAAAGGTCATTGCGGGAGAAACGCCGGACCGTAGTCACAAACTGAAAAATGATGAACAAAAGTATTTTTTAGCTCTCGTTGATATTTTCGTGATTAGGGGTCTTCAGCTGAGTTTAATGAAGTTTGATTATACCAATCAATCGGCTACCACCTTCACTTTTCTTAAGAGGGTACAACCATTTCTATAAACATTTTTAATTCAACATTTCAAAAACAAATTTCCTTCGAAACTTTGTGTAACGGTTATGTTGGAGTAACTTAATAAGGGTACTATTTATCTCTATGTTTGTACGAGCGAGATATATATATATATATATATATATATATATATATATATATATATATATATATATATATATATATATATATATATATATATATATATATATATATATATATATATATATATATATGTATATATATATATATATATATATATATATATATATATATATATATATATATATATATATATATATATATATATATATATATATATATATATATATATATATATATATATATATATATATATCTCGCTCGTACAAACATAGAGATAAATAGTACCCTTATTAAGTTACTCCAACATAACCGTTACACAAAGTTTCGAAGGAAATTTGTTTTTGAAATGTTGAATTAAAAATGTTTATAGAAATGGTTGTACCCTCTTAAGAAAAGTGAAGGTGGTAGCCGATTGATTGGTATAATCAAACTTCATTAAACTCAGCTGAAGACCCCTAATCACGAAAATATCAACGAGAGCTAAAAAATACTTTTGTTCATCATTTTTCAGTTTGTGACTACGGTCCGGCGTTTCTCCCGCAATGACCTTTTTTTAAATGTTCGTGGAAATTTGATGATTTTTTTCCATGGAAAAAACCATTTTACAGCATTTTATAAATTTATCGCCATTGATAAAAATAATTTCATCAAATATCTACAAATATATGAGTCTTCTCGATCCAAGCGGATAATGTTAAAGTCGTGGAAGTTGAGGTTTATATTAGAAGTTAGCCATGTTTCACATAGGGAAAATGCATCACAATGATTGTAATTTACCAAGTGTTTTAATGAATCAATTTTGGGAATAATACTTCTGCAGTTCCACTGTAAAACAGTGATCAGATCCTTGATTCCGTCTAATAAGTTAGCCATCGAAGGATACGATCGCTGTAAGGAGGGGCCATTGTTCCGTCAACTGTTTTAAAAATTTTCTTACTGTTGGTAGAATAGCAACCAGCAAGCTTTTCAGAGGATCGGTAATGTTGAAAGCTGTGAATATCCAGTCCACAATGTCAGAGAATTTAAGGAATCCCGTTTTAGGTTGAGTTTCTGACTGTACAATTGGAGCGCTTGGGATTTTTGGTGCCCCGGGGAGTGCTGGGAACTCCTGGTTGTATCTCAATTTCCCAAAACCAGGAGGTATTATCTTCGGATTTGTACCAGCACTTCCAGTTGATGAATTATTTTTATTTTGTTCCCTTGTTTGGGACAACCTAGGACCCTTACGAGGAAGTTCAGGTGAGTTTTGATTAGGTCTTTTCTTAGAGTTTCCAAGCGGAGCCAGAGAATGCCCCTCGCAAGGGTCGTTAGAGGCGTTATCGTCAGTTGGCAAGAGAGCGAATGGGTTTTCGGAGATAAGTGGAACAGCTCTTTTAAGCATTTCTGCGTAAGAGCGTCTGGAGCGATCTTTGGCGGATCGCTTCAGTTTATCCGCGCGAAGTTTGTACGTTGGACTTGTCAAAAGTGCATGTGGATTCTCCCCACAGTAAACACACTTCTCAGCAGACCTACTGCAAGTATCATCCGCATGGCGTTCCCCACATTTACCGCACCGTTGCTTGTTGCTACAGTAGGTGGCCGTGTGACCTAGCTGCTTGCAATTGGAACAATTCATGACCCGCGGTACAAACAGGCGTACTGGTAGACGAGCTCCTCCAACGTAGCTCGGAAGTGCAGATCCGGCGAAGGTTACGCGAAACGAGTCTGATGGATAGTAATTCCCATCTTCGATGGACTTTGAGTGCAATTGCTTGCACTCCAAAATCTTAACTGATTGAAGGTTAGGGTCCTTAAAGCGGCCAGCCCCACCATTCATCAGATCATCGACAGTTAGACCCGCATCACTTACCACACCGTCGACCTCCACATCACGAGAAGGGATGTAGACGCGATACTCCAGCGTAAAGAGGCTGCTAACGATATCATTGGCCTGTTTCAAGTCAGTAACGACTACGCGCAGTTTATCTGACTAAACCTTTTTAATCTCGGTTACGGCCGAGTAACGTTTTGTCAGCTCCCGTGCAACAGTTATGCTGTTCAACGGTTTATTTTTGGGCCGAAAGTATACCACCCAAGGACCAGCGGATCCATCCTGGTAAACCTTGACTCGGGGGGGCTGTGAGACATTGGGGGAAAGTGGGGGAAGTGGATCGACCATAACATCATCTATCTCAGTATCAGATATACGTTCTTGCACTTGTTTCTCGGTACAAAATTCGGTTACTCATTCACACACATTAAAAAAACTCATTCATACTCAGACAACAAGTCTCAGAGCACCAAAGTTGAAGACTTCATTGAGATGGAAAGCTAACTTTCTTCCTTCATCTGAACCGTACACTCAAAATTAAACATCAAAACGACGGCCCGCGCAAACATTCAAAAGCGCACGTAAATATGCAAATGGCTAGACGGTTACATAAATGAATTCAAAAACGTGAAGTCATACATATTAATTTGGTCACGCATGGCCACGTGTAATCTCGATCATCCGCGCACACCTACGCCTTCAATCATGCATACACAAAAACACTCTGGTGATCAAGCTAATATGTTAACAGTTACGAATTTATAAGCACGATTTCTACTACCATTACACCAACACCTGTTTCAATGCGATCGGTAGAACTCACTCCCTTCTAGATCTAAACCATGTACTCAAAAACGCGGCTCTCGTGAGCATTCGAATACGCCAGGGTCTTCACGACTATACAAGTGATTTCATGCACGCGGAATTAAATACAAGCGACACACGCCGTCGCGATCAAACCCGATAACATACAAACGCTCATTCGCGATAATATAACCCTGCTCACAAACACAACATGCACTTGCGATCATCCACGCAAACCTACGTCCACGATCTCGCAAAACCAAAAAAGCCCTTGTTATTAAATAAACGTTTGAGCACCCACGGATTTATGAACGTCTCATTTGCGATTATACAAACGTGCGTTCCCACGCGATCAAAAATTACTCACGTCCGGAAGCCTCTTCCCTTGGTTCTGGCACTCCTGGTTGATGCCTTCAGTTGGACGTGGTTAGACCACATTATACAAAAAATCAACGACGCTTATCGTCTGAACCGTACACTCAAACGTACGTACATACGGTATGCCCATACCTTCATGAACCCACGCGAATATGCAAATGCCCATGTGGCCATACAATCGAATTTATACACGCAAAGTTACTTACACGCAACATACAAACGCTCATGCTCATGTTAACATACAAACCCTCCAAACACGTTCCAGTGATTAAGTGAAGGTTTTAGCACTTCTAAACGCGTTCTCGTCTATACGCGATCAATTCTCCATATCCTTACATCTAAACCGTACATTCAATATCTCAATAAGAATGACATTGTAGTGAGAATCCAGTTCTAGTTCTAGAATCCAGCTTTATAGCTACATCTTCGGTATGGAGCAATTGAGCGGAAGTTAAAAGCCTTTGACCAGAACTAGGCGGATTTACAACGTTGAGCGAACAACCGAAGGGAGGGTTAATCGGATCCTGTCGCCCTGTTCATACGCAGTTTCCAAAAATAGCCCTGTTCATACGCAGTTTCCAAAAATATATATATATATATATATATATATATATATATATATATATATATATATATATATATATATATATATATATATATATATATATATATATATATATATATATATATATATATATATATATTTGTTGGTAGGGGTTCCTGAAAAACAGTTTTTGACTGTTTCTCGCAACAATGAATTTATATAACTTAGGTTTGTTCTTGTAAGATTCATTTTGAAAAAGCATCAATTCGTTGAAATTCTCATTTTTATCCCAATATTGACATCACTACGAATCAAAACGTTCACGAAAATTAGTGCCTGAAGATACATATCGCCCGTTTTAATATATAGATAAAAAGACTCATAATCCTATACAGTGGTATTAGGTCCGTTAGTTTGTGGATATACATCATTAGAACCTATACCTGATGCAAATGATCATTTAATAACATTCCGAGGTGAAAAAATACGTTTTAGCTACGTATCCTCCGCCATCGAGTGCGGCATCTCACCCGCAATTTTAATGCGGCATCTCTCCCAATTGTAGGGGAGAAATGCCGCACGACGACATTTCCCCCTGAAATTATGGATGACTGTACTCATGTTGCCTTCCAAAAGGTCCCAGCTATTCAATCGATGCATGATTTGTCAAAAAAAAATCGAACGATTAAGAAAAACGAAATTGTTATATGGTGCTGAAATATTTTCGGCACTATGTGATGCAACTGGACGCACATAATGAGACCAGCACCTTACTCCCTGAACTGCCAAAGCAGGAATCATTTCTAGGTTGCCCAGAACTGGCTAATATGCCTCCAAATTTATTCAGAAGGTTGACATTTGATTTTTATTTATACTCAGGTTGTGCTAAGGCGCATTTCGAGCTAACAGTTGTATCAGTATTCAATATGGCTCACATGGCCCTCTTGAAGACCCCACGAGAAACCTCTGTAAAACTAGAACCGGTTTTCTGACCCTTCCAACAAGTATAGTTAAAAAAATTCCGATAATTTCCCGATCATTTGCATGTGGTTTTGGTGAGACCGAAAATTGAGAAAACTAGATTCAAATAAAGACCTAAATATTAAAGCGATAAGTACTTCGAAGACGCAATTTTTTTTTGCCCGGCTGTCCAACACCGCCTTTTGGCGAAGTAATTTCTTAAGCTCATAAGTGTAGTTTAAAGTTAGTACACAGCCAAATTTTAACTCTACAGTGAAGTACCACTGTAAAGTAACTTACCAAAAAAAAATATTTTTTTGAAAGCTTCAAAATGTGTGATAATTTTCGAATTGAATTGTACTACCTCACGCAAAATAGTTTTTTTCTCGTTTCCCTCAAATTCCCCCCTCTCATTCACAGTAGAATCTCACCAACCTATCCCTGTATCTACAATATGGCATTGCTTCACGCGTCTTCGGTGCATACCCTTCTTGATAAGCGTCTATCCAGAACATCATGACATACCTCACATGCAGATGATATAGAGAACATCAGGACAGCATCGGAGTGCCAATAATTATCCGAAATATCGACCCTCCCCTCGCTGGAAACTACAACACTACAAAACAGTGTGCATATTCGCCACAACGATCAATCAGCAAATGACGATGTCAATTACACAATATGTATCCCACTTCCTACCTTTTTCCTTTACTTTCATAAGAGGGGAGCAAGCCGCCCCTAAATACGGCTTTCCTTTCCCCCTCTAACATGTGACATGTAATTAAAAAAATGAATTATCGGCCTCGTTAAGCTACAGTATTTGGGCCTAAATAAACGTATTTAAGATAAATAAAAAAATGACGCATTTATAAGGGTTTTTTGCAACGTCTTTGTGACTCTACTGCTCAGCTAAAACCCATTTTTGCAAGCATTATCGCGAACACTGGAAATGGTATTATTATTCAACTTGTCAACAAACTTTATTCCGGATACACTTACAAAACTTTTACTCAACTTGACTTTGTAACATAGTAGAAATAAAAACAACCGCCATATTTATTGATAGAATGAATTGTTTCTCGATACAAGTTGCTGACGAGCAGTTAATATGTTTAGATTTTATGATCAGAACCCAAAATTTTCATTATTAATATGTTTCAAATTTTTGATTACTTTCGAAAAAACATATTGGAAGACAGTGCTTTGCGTACTGTATTCACTCAATAAGAATAAAATTTGAGTTTATATCAACGATATTTTAAGGCCCTTACAAAAAATCGAGGCATTTTCAAAAATTACTCGATTCATTTTTATTGGTTATAGATTTTCACGCACATTAATAATATTGTCATATTCGAATGTGGACATAATATTTATGCTTTGGTCATACACATTTCATGAAACACATTAAGTTTCATTTCATTTCAACAAAGTTGTTTTCAAAGCAATCTCTAGCATTATTGCAACAATCTCTGTTGTTAGTATGATTCTTGGTACATCATTCGTAACCAATGAACATGTTGCCTATAAGCTCCACCCCTTGCGCGTTTTTAATTGCATAACAGTTGAATAACGCTTGCTGCACGAATATTTTCACATATTAATATTTGACATTGGTGTTGTAAAAACAGCTCAACAACATACCGTGTTGCTTCGGGACCCCCAATGTCTGCTATAAGCAGATCGTCATCTCTCCCTCTCATCGATCGGGCCAAATCTCTCTCGTTATCTATTTTTAGGTCCAATGGACTGCGCTCAAGGCTGGAGATATCTATTATCACTGTTTGCCCCCAACCTAACTCGGTCGCCTGTTTTCTTTCAAACAAAAACCATTCCATAAAATAGGAACCTCAAGCTTTTCAAAATGCCTACCTGATATCGCTCCGCCTGCTTCTTGGAACTCTCACGGTACGCGGTGGGGCTGTCTGTACGACGATAATCGATCCTCGACAAGTCAAGACCTTTGTGACTTCAATATAACAATTCTGCACACAGGGGAAATGACACGGACTAGGGGCCATAATTACGTAACGCAAAAATTGCTCAAAATTGACTCCCCCCTCCCCCCATGTAACAAATTGTCACAAATTTCTTCATCCCCCTCTCCTATTACGTAACAAATTCCTTTAAAAAAATTGTTCTTCGGTAAAAACATGTTAGGTAACGATCTAGCTTACTCGTCCTTCCGCCTATGTCACAATATGTAACAACTTGTCGAACCCCCTCCCCCTAAAAGCGTTACGTAATTTATGAATGGTCCCTAACTGGACCACCAACGCAAGCAAGTGCACTGGACATATCTCTATGCTCGACATCACTACGGTTAGATTGCAAGTGGGAGGTAATATCTAATTCCCACGGTAGTGACTTGCCGATTGTAACCACGCGTTAAAGACCTTCGGAACCAATCAATGTTCCCTATGACCTTATACGAAACATTGTTTGGAAGAACTACGCTGCCGCGATATCCAAAACTATCGATTCGACACAGGTACTTCCCCCGGAGGAAGAGTATAATTTTTGTCCAAGTCGATTCTCGATACCGCGATTCAAAATCAGACGAAATGAGTACCCGGCTTGAACACACAAAAACGTTCTCCC